>NC_056676.1:31371866-31678732 GCF_018350195.1 Panthera tigris | reverse complement strand
AGGTTAGGAAAGTTTTCTGCTCTGATTAGCTCACATAACCCATCTAGCCCTATTTCTCTCTCTTCCTCTTCTTGGATCCGTATGATTCTGATGTTGTTCCTTTTTAATGAGTCACTGATTTCTCTAATTCCTATAACATGCCCTTTTGCCTTAATCTCTCTCTTGTTTTCTGCTTCATTATTCTGCATATGTTTGTCCTCTATATTGCTGATTCTCTGTTCTGACTCATCATCCTTGCCGCCGTGGCATCCATTTGTGATTGCAGCTCAGTTATAGCATTTTTTATTTCATTTTGACTAGTTTTTACTTCTTTTATCTCTGCAGAAAGGGATTCTAATCTATTTTCAACTCCAGCTAGTATTCTTATTGTCGTGATTCTAAATTCTGGTTCAGACATGCTTGTATCTGTGGTGGTTAAATCCCTAGCTGTCATTTCTTTGTGCCCTTTCTTTTGGGGTGAATTCCTTCATTTTGTCATTTTAAAGGGAGAAAAGGAATCAATGAAGTAGAAAAATTTTTTAAATATTAAAATTAAAAAATTAAAAACACATGCACACAAAAAAATGGAATAAATGATGCTAGTTCCTAGGTGCGTTTTGGTCTGGGTGTTGAAAGTGGTTTGACAGATTAGAAAAAAGGGGGTGGGGAGGAAACCGTTTGAAAATTTGAAAAAACGAATACTCTGAAGTAGACTAAAATGAGATGACGTGATTAAAATAGAATTTGAAAAATTTACACAAAAGTAAAGAATATAGTAGAAAAAAATTAAAGAAGAATATTTTTAATAATTAAAAAATAAAATGAATTTTTTCTGTTTCTGTATTCAAGAAAAAGAAAACCGAAAAAGAGAAAAAAAGAGGAAAAATAAGGAAATCGTTTCAAAATTAGAAAAAGTGAATACACTAATAGACTAAAATAAAATGAGGGAAGTAAAATAGAATTTGAAAAAAATTACATAAAAGCAAAAAATATAGTAAAAAAATTAAAAGAAAAATATTTTAATAAAAATTGAAAATGGAAATGGAATTTTTCTCTTTCTTGTTCAAGAAAAAGAAAAGAAGTGGAAAAGAAAAAAAAAGAAAATTGAATAGATGGACCTGCTAACAGATTGAAATAGGACTGAAATTGCTTCATTTTCCCATAGAAGTCAGACTATGAAGAGCTTTATGGTCCATAAACTAAGCAGGCGGAGAGACTTATGTTCTTGAAGAGCCAAGTTGGCCCAGTTGGACTAGGCTCAGTGTAATGGCTCTGTTCTCCACTAGATGGCACTGCTAGCCTACTGGGGTGGTGTTTGGCATTTGTAGGTGCCTATGTGCATGCGCCAGAGCGGTGAAAATGGTGTCACCCAGCTACCCAGTCTCTAGTATCAGAACTCTGTTCTCCCCGATCAGCAATTGTGCACCCCTCCTCTGTCTTCAGCTTTTGTCCACTCCCCACTTTTTCACTGTCCATGACCAACCCCCAGGCAGTACCTCTCTCCCAAGTTTTGTCTTAGATGTGGCAGTTTACCCCGGCCCCTTACATCTGAAGGACTTCAGCTTTGACCCATAGCGCCCCTCTGTGGGAGGGTCTCACCGACCAATGGCCGATTGAGCAATGGCCGAATATCAGCTGCACCCAGGAACGCTCACCGGGCCCTGCTGCTGCCGGTGCTCCGAGACTGCAGCCAGGTGCCAGCCACCCAGAAAAAGTTCACGAGACAGTGTAGCAGCAGTGTTTCTGGGATTATGGAAAATCACAACACACATCTGGCACCAGGCTTCACCTTTAATGACCTTGCCCCAGCACCAGCGAATGTGGCCGTCTTCCAGGGTCTACTGGGACCAGTCTCTACCAAATGTCCTTCCAGCAGTGGAACCGCTTTTCTCCGTGTGTCCCAAGAACCTCCCAGACCCCACTCCATTCCTGGGGATTCGCCCTTCCCACCAGAGCATTGCCAGGTATCGAGCTGCAGACTTGCAGCCTTGACACTCCCCTTGTTTACAGTCTTAATGGAATTAAAACCCTCTCCTTTCTCCTTTCTCCCTTTTAGCTTAGTCCCTGTGGCTGTTTCCAATTTTCCACTTTCTCTCCAGCTGCTTTTGGGGAGGGGTGTTTTTCCCGTATTCTCCCCACCCCCATCTCCATTCTTTCTCTGCCCGCAAAAGCACTTCCCTTCCCACAGCTTCTCACTCCCCAAGTTCACATCTCTGCACCACGTACCTGCTGAATTCTGTGGTTCAGGTTGTGCAGATTGTCGTGTTAATTCTCCAACCAGTTTTCTAGGTGTGCAGGATGGTTTAGTGTTGGTCTTGCTGTATTTCATGGATGTGAGACACACAAAAAACTCCCATGCTGTTCCACTATCTTGGCTCCTCCCTATATGTTCATATTTTAAATTCATTCCATGAATTCATGAAATCCAGTTAGGGTCATTTCTTTTTTGATAATACTTTATTGGAGAAAGAATACTTTGAATGAATGTAGCCTTTGAATATTCTATTGAAAGGAGTTAAAATTATAGAATGTCAAAAAACCATGGAAACTGAGCCAATATATATGACCACTTTTTAACACAATAGTGATTTAAAAAATATTGTCAATAACATGAATGTTGGCAATAAGTCATTAAACACATTTAATTTCCACAGATAACGCAGCCATTGAAAATATTTCTTCTTCATTAGTTTATTTGCATATTTTTATCAAAATCAATTTTATTAGAAATATTGTAAAATTTCATGTAAAATCTGTTTCTTGAAAATCACTTACATTTTCTAAATGGATGAGTTTAAATCAACAGTAAGGGCATATTGAATCAATACATTTCATATTTAAACAATGTGACCTAAAAGTATGAACAATAAAACTTCTGAAAAGTTTTCTGTTACCTATTGATCTTAAAAATCATCCCATAATGACATTACAGGTGCCATTTCAAATAGAGAAAACTTTAGATTGATGAGATCTAAGATAGTTCCTTTTACAGAAATCCCCCTTCATGGAAAGTAGAGTAGTAGCTTGTTCCTACTGATATTTTAGAGATATTGTTTCTACTGATATATTAGAGATAGTATACATTGAACAAAGACATAATGACAGACTAAATTAAGATAGATTGAATGGATAAATAAATTAGTAAATTTTTGGAGATGAATTTTAACTCAGGTAACAGAAGTGTGAATTCAATTTTTTGAAAAAATATAAACTTCAAATATGGAATTTCCAAAATAGTAATATGCTAAGATAATGGAAAAATAGATTAGATTTTGTTAATTTTTGCCTATACATTTTCTACAGATCTCATTCCTTTTCAGTAATATTTTTTATTAGATTATTAAGGAATTTTCTTTCTCTCTCTCATTTATAAATCAGGAGTGTAGAGACCTATCTTTTTTTTCTTTCCATCATGACTCTTAATCCAAATAGGTGATTTTCACATAAAGATTAACAATTATAATTCTAAAATAAATGCTTTTTCTGTGCCAGTAATTAAAATTTAAGAAGACTTTTGGAATTCAAAATTGCATTTTGTGAATTACACAAAATTACACAATTGTAATTGTGAATTACAAATTGATTTTGGTTTTTAAAATTACCTCCCTACCCCCACAATACAGATTTGGGGTATATATCAGTTTAAAAATATTGTGGTGTGTTAAAAGCATGGTGTATAAAAATAAAGATCTCTTTTTATAAAGTCAAAATCTATGGGCTTAAAATATAATTAGAGAAAATATGTCACCTGAAGCTTAGATTATTATGCTTGCTAATGTTAAAATCCAGAGAAAAATTAATAGTAGCAGAAGTCTATGTTAATGGCAGAAGCTCTTTCAAGTTCCCAGAATAATTTAATAATAACATGACTAAGTAATTTTTGTTTTTTAATGAGGACCATGTTAATGATCTGGAATTTCGAATACATCAAGTATCAAGTATATGCATTGCAAGGAAACAAATAAAATATCAGGTGTGTGTGGAACTAGCAATTATAGCAGTAGGATCTAAATCAAGTCATATTGACAAAACACTGAAAAATACAGAATATTGCTTAAATGAGATTACACTTAAGACATCAAAGCAAAAGGAAAACATTCAAGCAGTTTAAAATACATTTGATAGGAATTATGTTTTCTAAGTTGTGTACATGAGTAGCCTGAGAAATAATACCTGTGGTTCTTATTTTATCTTGAGTACCTCATATAGTTATAATTGGGAATTTAAGCAAAAATATAAAGCAAATAGGGATTCAGTGCCTGACGGCCTGTACACTTTTAGCTTCCAGTTTTATTAGCAGGCCTAATATTTTTCTATACTAGTGCTTTTTAAAAAAAATATTTATGACAACTTAGTTTTTCAGCAAGATGATTCACTATGTCTTATGTGCATTGTTTGGAGGGAGAAAAGACGATTGCATTGGGGAAGGAATTTAAGCTATTTCAGAGAGTGAGGGGAAGACTGTAATCTAGCACAGCCTTGTTGACTTTTGATACACATTTAGATAAACTCTTAGCAAAATTGGGCCCCTCGATTGGGACTATTGAGTCCCTCCTAAGAAACATGATTTGTTCATTTATTGGTACAATAGTTTGAACCTTTCCTTCTATTACTTAGACTTTTTGCTTTAAAATTATTTATTTGAATATGACACTCTGATTCATCATTGATAGATTCAGAAAAACAATACCAGTATTTTATTGCAGTATTTTATTTTATTGAGAGTCTGGATTCATTTATTAATTCTTCTCCCATGTCAAACTGTCTCCAGAATCTAGTTCCATGAATTAATGTATTAGAAAGCATTTTCTAGCCCTGGTAATGATAACACACTATTTTCCAGTACCTATACTTTTTAAATTCCATCTTCACAATCCTGAAATTAGATTCAAGGTAATACAATCTATTTACAAATATACTTTAAAAACAAATAATAGGGGCGCCTGGGTGGCTTGGTCGGTTAAGCATCCAACTTCAGCTCAGGTCATGATCTCACGGTCCCGTGAGTTCGAGCCCCGTGTTGGGCTCTGTGCTGACAGCTCAGAACCTGGAGCCTGTTTCAGATTCTGGGTCTCCCTCTCTCTCTGCCCCTCCCCTGTTCATGCTCTGTCTCTCTGTCTCAAAAATAAACGTTAAAAAAAATAAAAAATAGAAACAAATAATAGAATTGTAACACAAAGGAGAAGTACAATGAAATACATTTACAGTGAACTAATATGTATTCAATATATAAATGCTTGGGCAAAACTCCACAAAAGACATAATGAAGTAGTCAAATGCCTGCATCAGTATGCAGTTACCATATGAAAGATCCACAATTTCAACAAATGTGGACAATATAGGTTTGTTGTATTGGTGACTCTCATGCAATAAACATTGCTATTCATGGCATGATGTTTTTAAAGATAAGTATCCAAAGAATACTCTTAGCTATAGTTCATTGTATTTGTTGTTTCTTTAAAAGATCATTGATTTTTAACAACTGGGAAAAATACCCTGTTTATTGTAAAATGTGGCTATAGACTTCAATATACATAAACAGACTGTTCACTGATCTGAATGCCCAGCAGGACATATGAGAGTCACATGGGTTGAGGGGTGATTCTTTGTTTTACATGACATTCTGTAGTCTTCCCTGTAGGTTTCTGCTCAAATCATTGTGATGAAAAAAAATGCCACTACTCAAAAATTGTCTGAGAAATCCCGGGCAAGAAGCAATAGCATATGTGCACCTGCCTTGCAAGATGTTTTGTGGATGAGGTCTGGGGATAAAGACAGAAGCACTGGAGAGAGCACGGAACTGTCTCTTGAAAAGATACCAGAGTGAATTTATGCTTGTGAAGATAGAAGATGATGTTACCAGGCTGAACTTACAAACAAGATATTCTTGAGAGAGAGGGCCATCAGCAGTGCTTATTTGTGGCTCAGATGACAAGTTTGGGCACAGCGGGACATTGATCAATCTATTTCTCTGCGGAAACTCATGTTGCTCCAACACAATGACAACAGAAAGGAATGAAGTATTCTTCTGGTGCAGAAAGGACATTGCGGCCTTTAAGAATGGTACTCTAGGGGCGCCTGGGTGGCTTGGTCGGTTAAGCGTCCGACTTAGGCTCAGGTCATGATCTCACGGTCCCGTGAGTTCGAGCCCCGCGTTGGGCTCTGTGCTGACAGCTCAGAGCCTGGAGCCCGCTTCAGATTCTGTGTCTCCCTCTCTCTCTGCTCCTCCCCTGTTCATGCTCTGTCTCTCTCTGTCTCAAAAATGAATAAACGTTAAAAAAAAAAATTAAAAAAAAAAAAAAGAATGGTACTCTAAGGGAGCTAGTACTCTGGGAAGAAAATTGGGCATTCTATAGTCTAAAGTGACTCCATAGGCTATAGAAATGAAAGAGAAAAGAGAAAAAAGAACCTCAGGAATATCACAAAATAACTGAGAGAGACTTTAAACTAGCTTGAGGAACATTAAGCCAATGATAATTGAGTATTAATGCTAATATGGTTTCATATATACTAGAAGCTGATAGTTCAGATAAAAATTCCAATAATGTTGGTTTAAGTAATTAAAAAACTTATTAATTTCTATTAAGCATCCTGTGTCCTCAGGAGATGAATTCTGGTGGATGTTCTCCCACAGTACAACAAACAAAACAAGTACAAACAAAATTCCTGTACCCTAATTCCAGAGATTTTGAAATCCATATGATAACAACAACAACAACAACAACAACAACAACTCGGTAATGTAATAATACCTGTTTTATGAATGAAGATTAAATGGGCCATCAGGAAATATTTAGTCTCTCTGGAAAAGATGAACATAAAACCAGATCAAGGAACCATGTGGGGAGTGCCAAGCTATGAAGTCTAAGAATGATATGACTCAGAGAACATGGAAAGTTATGTGAGAAGGTCCTAATGCTTTTCACTTAGAACTTGTATTTGATCAACAGACAGTAGGAACTGTTAAACAGATGGCAGATCATGGAGCAGGGCAAGAAGATTGTTAAAATACATAAATTAACAAACGGCCTAGCATCATGCCTGGTACTGAACATAATATGAATACATTGAATTATTGAAATATATAGTATATAAAGATGATTCTGGTAGCTAAGCATTATATACATTGTAAAGATTTGTTTTTAATTTTTTAAGATTTATTTAAGTAATGTCTACACCCAACATGGAGCTCGAACTCACGACCCCAAGATCAAGAGTCACATGCTCTTTTTTTTTTTTTAATTTTTTTTAATTTTTTTTTAACGTTTATTTATTTTTGAGACAGAGAGAGACAGAGCATGAACGGGGGAGGGTCAGAGAGAGGGAGACACAGAATCTGAAGCAGGCTCCAGGCTCTGAGCTGTCAGCACAGAGCCCGACGCGGGGCTCGAACTCACGGACCGTGAGATCATGACCTGAGCCTAAGTCAGCTGCTTAACTGACTGAGCCACCCAGGCGCCCCTCACTTGCTCTTTCTACTGAGCCATCCAGGCGCCCCAGCATTATACACTTTGGAAGGAAGTTACTATGTACAGAACACACCTAAGAAGTGGGGATTGATGATCCCCCTCCTTTGGAGCAGAGTTCTACTTAAGTTGTTTGGAATTCTATTTGGGAGATTTGCCTACATACATACATACACACATACATAAATACTCTTTTCCTCCATTTATTTATTCATTCAGTCATTTATTTATATCAACATGAACTTATGAATACTTACTTTATACTTTGACTTATATATAACCCAATACAGTTTTACTTATTTTCTTGCTCAAATTGTTACAGATTTGCCCATTGAAACCTCATTCAGTTGGCTCTTGTATCCCTTTGACTTAATTCCATCAACGTGTGTATGTCCTTGTGTGTGTATTCATCCATGCACGTGTACGTGCCAGGACTTTCTTAGTCTTTGGCATTACAAGATGTTACAGGCTTGTAACACCTGTATATTTCCTGTTCTAGTTTTAGAATCAGCCATTTCTCCAAGAATCCCTGGTTATTTTCATTGGAAAATTGTATTAGAAACCAAGGCACTAGGTGTAAGGTGTCTTCTTTTGATGATAATTAACACTCGTGTCTCACATATAGCTGGAGTATAACAGGCAGCTCTCGGGACGATCCAGAGGCTTTTCTGGCTTTTAAACACTGCAAAATTCACAGACGTGCTATAATCTTTGATTTAAAGCTTCTTCTGGTTATTGAATAAATTTCCAGGTAGCTCCTGTTTTAGAGAGTGCTACATAGTAGCTAAGAACATGGGTCGCCAGAGTCTGAATTCCAGTTGCATCACTAAATGGCAGGATATTCAATCTATGATTCTTTCCTTACCTATAAAATCATAATACAATATTGTCTTAGTTGTGCAATCATAAGGATTAAATTATACGTAAAATTTTAGAACAGTGCCTTGTATATAGTAAGCAATCTATATAATGCTAATATTATCTACGTACTTAAAGCTAAGAATATTATTATTTGATTATATTAATATAATATATTTATTATTAGGAGCTAGACCTAGACAGGTATTTAAACACTCAATAATGGTTTATTTTCTGTTTTTATATTTATTCATCCAACATGTATTTATTGAGAGTCTGGAGAGCTACTGGAGATACAATGATAAACAAAAAAACAAGCCTCTAAAATGAGGATTATGAAGAGTTCTAAGTTAGGTTTTTACCTACTTTTTGTTATGTACTACATTCAATATTTTAATGTATTGGCTTCTCATCATCAGTAGGACATCTAAATTGTGATCCCCAAAGGTACTTGAATATATGATGACTTAGAAAAATGGCAGGATAAGTCTGGATGTGAGCCACCTTTATGTTTTAATTTTAATTTAACAAATTTGCACACTACAGAATGCAGTGGTTCTATCATGAACATATATTGTCTTCCCACTTATCTCTTCACTTATTTCTAACAGATAATGAGAGTCTAAACTTTGGTTAATGAATTTTCTTATTAATCAACCTACAATAACTAAAATATTCATCTAATTAATTTTGAGTCTAAGAATTTTTAAATGGATAAAAATATTGTATTTTATCAGCTCAAATATTGGACAAAAAAAATAAATTTAAATCATGTATTTGACTTCACCAATCAATTTAAACAACTGAGTGCTCAGTTAAATCAGTATTCTAATTGGGTTTGTGTCCACAGCCCTGAAATCTCGTCCGGTCATTAAAATCTTTTTGGAAGCGTGGGCTTGAAGCACATTTCTTGATATATTTATGTATATATCTGACCTTTTAATATAGTTTTCCTCTGATTTGCTTCATTTGTCTTATTTTATCTCTTTCAGTTTTTCTATTTAGTCTCTTTTAAGTTAAAATGTTTACACCTGAATTTTTAATATAAGACCTCAGTTCAGAAAGTGTTCAGGGTAGGGGGCTGGAGGGACTCAAGCTTGGGTAGTAAAGGGCAAAAGTTGACGAACAAGTTTGTCAAGCCCCTGGAGGCTACACAGCACATTTTGACCTTCTTTCTAAATCTCCTACTTTGCAAAATTGGTAATATTGTTATTAAAAGAGGATTCCTTTTTCGTGTTCTTTTTATGGCCTCAGTTTCATTAGCTTTCATTTCCCTACATTGAATTTCAAAAGCCACTTAGCTACCCAGGCTCCTCGTTTATCCAAGTCATTCCGATTTTTACTATTCAGCTCCTCTGCAGTGATTGGCTCACCTCTCCTTTCCAAAAATCAGCAGATTTCCTCACCTAATGCACACTCTTTGTGCCAGGTCGCTGTGCGTGCTCCCATCCCCTGACAGTGCCTGTGAAACACTCCATCTCCCAACTGCTCAGCAAGTTTTTAAATCCACTCACAGATTAACCTTGACTAGCCTATATTTCCTAGTGACTAGAACTCAATAGAGTTCTTCTAAGAGTGAGATAAATCAGGGATCAGTTTTTGTGTCCTAAATACTGAGAATTCATTCTCTTCATTTTTTTCCCTTTGCTGCTCAGGAGTTGTTTACCGAGTTTTGCTGAATGTACAATCTTATTAGGTATTAAAATACACAGATACACACATACACATACACATTAAAAACTTTCCTTCATCATGATTCCACAAAAATTTGCTTGGTTTTAGAAGCAGAATATATTAATTAAATCTTTTAATAACTTACCATTCAAATATTTCCTCAATTCAGACCCATCTGCCACCTATTTAGGGCACAGCAGGTTGTTTCCCAGCCCATTTTAACCAGTGACTTCATCTGAAGAGCTATTTTGTGTGTGTATGTGTCTGTGTGTGTGTGTGTGGGGGGGGGGTTGGTCTTTGTTTTTAACACATCTTTCCCATTTTTTAAATTACACTATATTTGGTTTGATAATTTCAAAAGAATCATAATAATTCTAATGCATTGGACTATAGACTTAAAATACCATGTGTTTATCAATGTATTTTAAAAAATATTTTTAGTGAATTTGTAACCCAGCTTCAATAAATCTATTATGACTTATTCAAAACAGTGAAGTTTTAAAACTACTGCCATCAATTAAAACAATGAAGTTTTAAAACTACTGTCATCAAAACTCAATGGCTATTTAATTAGTGTGATATACCACAAGCGTGCTTTATTTTAGAGAAGCATGGAATAGGTTATTGGTGGACTCTACAGAAAAAACACAACCCCATATGTAGCCCCTTTTTAATAAAATATCAATTTTTGTGTAACTTTGTAGAGAATGTATTCAGGCTTTTGCTTCCATACACATACTTCAATATGGTTCTCACGTTTCAAATACTCAATTTGTATTAAATGCAAACATGCATATGGTATTTGAAGAGCCCTCTGAACTCGCCTTCTTATACTCAATGTGAATTTTATGTATTGGCTGTTTCTCACACATTCCACATGCTGTCCCTAACCCATACTTCAGTTTTATCAATGTTTATCACTTCTTGCGCATGCTTTTTGGTGTAAGCATGGGTTTTTGTGTAAGTGCTTAAATATTATGTTTTGCTTCTCTTACGTTATGGAAAACTTTAAAACAATTATATGACTTTAAAGTCTTTATATTTGTGATCCTACCATTTAGATAAATATAGAAATCATTGGGCATGTCCAAAGTTCTGACACTTAAGCCTTAATTAGATCCTTTTTAAATATGACCTGCTGGGTGGCGAGGGGGGGTGGGGGGGGCGCCTGGGTAGCTCAGTGGGTTAAGCGTCCGACTTGGGCACAGATTATGATCTCACAATCTGTGAGTTCGAGCCCGGCATTGGGCTCTGTGCTGACGCTCAGGGCCTGGAGCCTGCTTCGGATTCTATGTCTCCCTCTCTCTCTGCCCCTCCCCCACTCATGCTCTGTCTCTCTCTGTCTCAAAAATAAATAAAAACATTTTAAAAAATTAAAATAAAAAATAAATAAATATAGCCTGCCATTTGTATTCACCTATGGATATAAAAACAGAACGTGTAAAACACTCTAGAAATATACTGTAGAGAATTAGTTTCCTCAGTATAGTAAATGGCTTTCAGATCCTTTATACAACACATGAGGTGCCCTGTGACTAAGTATCCATTGAAGGCTTTTCTTATACCTCTCTTTGTACTAAAAAAAAGAAACCCAGTCAGTTTTTTCTTCACTAAATGACAATTTTTAATCATCTCAATTTCCTTCAAACTTTAGATTATTTTATTTCATCAAAATAAATGTCACTGTATTTCAATTTTGTATCCAGGTATTTACATGTCTGGTCACAAGATGAACATCTGATTATAATGTGGCATTATTAAATGGAGTATTGACTTAAAAGTGGGGTTTATGGTGATTAAGATGAATAGATGCCTCTAAAGCAAATTGATTACACTCTAAATAGCTGTGCACATTTCAAAAAGGGGATTGCTCAAGTTAAAATATGATCTCAACAAAAACAGGTCCATTTACAGATTCTATCCTATTACTTTGTTTGGAATAAACATGCAAATAATCACCCTAACTTGCAATGAAGTATTGATGGGATTCATAAACACACCCAGATCATGACCTGGTGTATCATTTCTGACTATTAAAAAGCTGGTTCATTTTCTGACTATTTCATCTTGGGAAATGGGCAGCTGTATCCAGTAATAGCATGAATACAGCAGACATAAAAACAGTTCAAAATATGCCTTGTTGGGGCTTACTATAAACTTCAAATAGAGTCGCATTTGTCTTCATCCATTTCTACATGGTGCTTGAATATGTAGCAAAGTTTTGTTAATAAAATCACTGGGAACTTAATATGAGAAAACCTTAAACTATTCTTCCAAGTATGCAGTGGCTCAGATTGTTTTTAGGTGCACCAAATGGTTCAGCTAAGTAAATATTATTTAAATAAATATTTGGTCTAAATAGCTATACAAAGTGTATTTCTCTGATCAGTTATGCATCACTGTGGATTTTGCTGGAAATGCAGAATCTCAGGTTGGTTTGTATACCTTCTGTTTCAGAGTGGGCATCGTCAAAAGATCCTGTAGATGATTCTGATGCATGTTAATGTTTGAGAAGTCCAGGTCTGTTTGATTATCATGTAATTAGAGTTCGAACCTAAACTGTATTTTTCCAATACAACATCGTTCCCATTCAACTGTGCCTGTGTACAGCTAAAGAGAGGATGAGATCAGAGGTTTGTATCTTTTAACATATATTTAGTCGGAATGGCTTAAATACTAGGATGCGCCAGACTCTGTGCTAGGTTTGGACTGTGCAAAGGTGGCAAGAAATCAGCTCATGCACTGTAGGAGTGCCATGTCTGGTGTAAGGACAGATAGAGAAATAATGGCAGTTTGGTGTAACAATTTGGAGTTGAGAAATTCACTTCCACATTGCAAAGCGATTTTAAAAAGAGGTAGAAGAAATTTCATTGGAAGGCCTATTTATACATTGCCTTCTAACACTAAGCAAATCTTCCTAGATATTTGACAGAGACTATGCTTAGCAAATTGCACTATCAACTTGACTTATCCATACATCTGTGTATATATGTATATAGTGTAATTTATATATAACTAAAATATAAATAATCTAACACCTGCATTTTGTATATTCCATACACACATTTTAAATTTACATTTACATATAACAGACAGGGTGATTAAGAACAAAAAGGCAAAATAATTACCCCAAGGTCACAGGATGAGTAACAAATAAAGCTAGAAATCAAGTTTATTTATGCAAACAAATAAACGTTTTCCTCACTAGATCTAACAAGAAAGCATTTAAGGAATTGACTTTGTAATATTTCCTTCTTTTGCAACAGTTAATTGTGGTTGTTGTTGTTATGTTGCTGACAAAATCTTTGATTTAAGAACGGGCATGCTTTTTTGACCGTGTATAATATAGATGATCAGTTAATCTCATCGCGGACATACCATAATCATGACTTAAAAATACTTTCTTGAAGACATTCATTTCAGTGGAAAATTAATGAGAAACTTAAAATCATCTTCAATTGTTCTGAATTCCACAATACTGGACGTATAATCTTTTAAAAATATTTTTTCAAGTTTCAATTTTATCTTTTATTTCTGATCAGCTTTTGAAACATCAAAATTATGGCTTTCTATATATTAACTTTTTAGGGAGATTTTAACTGGTTATATCCAAGTAGCAATGGTGCAAGCTTGAGCAGTTGAGCCCTACTAAAGGAGCAGATGGCCTGTCTGAGATTTTGCAGCTCAAGTAGTAAAGCCTCATTTAAAAGCAGCCAGAAAGCAATGGACAGTGTTCAAACTCTGAATGCAGAAGAATAAACACTTTTTCTAGGGTTTATTTGGAAAACTCTGTGACAGTTGGGCATCTGGATATGATAGAAAGAAAAAAAAAATGTAAAGCTATAATTGAATCCTGTCCATTTGAATTAGATGATCCATTCTCTGTAATTAAGACTAAGTAGTGGGTATCTGTCATGAGCCAAATTAATAGAAATTAATTCAAAAACCTTGGAAGGGACATGCCATGCTGATCTGTGTAGCATGACCCTGAAGAGGACATTTTATTATATGAGTAAGATTTCATTGTCAAAAAGAAATGTCACTCTGGCAAATGCTGAATAAGGCAAGTAAGTTTTTCAGAGGGTAAAGTGCTTATTAATTAGATGTAAATTAGCATGCTGAGGGTGCCATTTGATAAATGACTGCTTCCCGAAAACGAAATGGTACCCTCTTGTATGGAAAAGTCACTCACTCAAGGGTGAGGACACTACTTTTAAAGACCGGTCTATTTCTTTTGCAATCTTGTTTCCTCCTTAGTGTAAAGAATGGTGTAGTGCGGTTAAAATACAGTCGTTTTAGGTTTGTGAATGCAAAACCGTGAGGAACAAATCACAAATGGTTTGTAGTAAAGATTCTAAGGAATGTTAGCTTAGTATCTTTACTACAAACCATTCATGATTCATCCACAGAGGCGGAGACCAGGAGGCTGATCCAATTAATGATATTGATATACCATAGTTTCTAGAAGCTTCACAATCATTTCAGGCTGCAGAAAGAAAGGCTCTAGAAGCTGTGGTCCACACAGAACGGTTATGTATCTGTTTATGCAATTCTAATGGACTAATCACCCGTATTTTTTTTTATTTTTATTTTTTTATTTTTGAGAGAGAGAGAGTGCAACTGGGGGACGGACAGAGAGAGAGGGAGGACAGAGGATCCAAAGCATGCTCTGCACTGACAGTTTCACTGCAGACAGCAGCAAGCCCCATGTAGCACTTGAACTCATGAACCAGGAGGTCGTGCCCCGAGCCCAAGTTAGTCGCTCGACCAACTGAGCCACCCAGGCGCCCCATCACCTGTTATTTTTTGCGTTATTATTTCAGCTTAGCTCTAGCAACATTATACTCATATTTTGTGTACTAACAATTATCTGCATGTGAGAATGAGATAAATTAGAATATGATTCCTGCCTTTAAGAAACCTTCCAAGAAACAATCCTCATGTACTGATTTTGGATCCTAGCCTGCATTTTTCTCCCCATTTTTACTTTCTCTTCAGCTGTGCCTTTTGATATACACTTACTTTATCTTTTTAAAAATAATTACGGTATTTTAAAAGTTTTTTCAAGCTTTGTTAAGATATTATTGTTATATAATGTATGTAAGTTTAAGGTGTACAATGTAATAATTTGATCACTTGTGTATGTGGTAAAAATTAGTATAATAAGGTTGGTTAACACTGCCATCCCGTCACATAATTTCTATTTTTGTGTGTGATGGTAACATTTAACATTTATTCTCTCCACAACTTTCAAGTATATAATGAAGTATTTTTAATTATAGTCACCATACTGTACATTAGATCCTCGGAAATTCATGTTATGCCTAGAAGTTTGTACCTTTTGACCAACATTTCCCACTCCCCCGGCCGCTATGAGTTCATCTTTTTTTAGATTCTACAAATAAGTGAGAACACACAGTATTTGTCGTTCTGTGATTTATTTCACTTAGCAAAATGCCATCAGTGTCCATCCGCGTTATTGCAAATGGCAAGATTTCCTTCTTTATTATACGTAATATTATTCAACCATAAAAAAGAAAATGTTATATATACATAAATATATATAGTATTTTCTTTAGCCTCTCATCTGTTGATGGACAGGTAGATATGGCTTATGCTTTATAAATCATGCTGCAATGAACATGGGAATGCATATATCTTTTAGTTAGTGATGTCATTTCCTTCAAACATATACCCAGAAGTAGAACTGCTGGATCATATGGTAGTCCTATTTTTAATTTTTTGAGGAGACTCCATACTGTTTTCTATACTGGGTGCTCCAATTTGCATTCCCACCAACAGTACACAAGGGTTCCCTTTTCTCCACAGCCTTGCAAAATGTCTCTTCACAGCCTTGCAAAAAGTCTCTTCTACTTTTGTTATAGTAGCCATTCTATTAGGTGTGAGGTGGTACCCCATTGTGGATTTGATTTGCATTTTCCTGATGATTAGTGATGTTGAACATTTTTTCAGGTACTTGTTGGTGTCTATATGTCTTCTTTTAGAAATTTCTATTCAATTTCTTTGTCCATTTCTTAATAAGAGTTTTTTGGTTTTTGGTGTTCTTTTTTTTTCTATTGAGTTGTATGTGTTTCTAATTTATTTTGGACATTAACCTTTTCAGACAGGTGGTTTGCAAATACTTATTTCTCATTTCATAGGTTGCCTTTGTGTTTTGCTGATGATTTCTTTTGCTGTGCAGAAGCTTTTTAGTTTGATGTAATCCCACTTATTTTTGCTTTTGTTGCTTGTGCTTTTGGTGTCATATCCAAAAACTTATTGCCAGGACCAAAAAATCAAGGACTTTCCCCTATGTTTTCTAGTACTTTTAGAATTTGGGGTCTTACATTTAAGTCTCTACTGCATTTCCTAGTTAGTTTTCGTGAATGAGATAATATAGTCCAATTTCATTCTTCTGCATTTGGCTAACCATGTTTCCCAAGATCGTCTGGTGAAAGAGATTATCCTTTCCCTATTGGATATTCTTGGTTGAAAATATATATGGGGGTTATTTCTGGCCTCTCTATTCTGTTACTTTGGTGTATGTGTCTATTTCTTTGTCAGTACCATACTGTTGTATTTACTATTGTATTATAGTTTTCATATTATAGCATTGTAATATAGTTTGAAATCAGCAATTTTGATCCCTCCAGCTTTGCCCTTCTTTCTTAGTATTGCTTTGGTTTGTCAGAGTCTTTTGTGGTACCATATAAATTTTAACATTTTTTTTCTATTTATGTAAAAAAAATTCCATTGGAATTTTGATAGAGATTGTACTGAATCCAGAGACGGACGTTGGGTAGTATGGACATTTTAATAATATTAGTTCTTCTGATCCAAGAACATGAGTTATCTTTCTATTATTTGTGTCTTCCTCAATGTCTTTCATCAGTATCTTATAATTTTCAGTGTAAAAATGTTTTATCTCCTTGACCTGCAAGGCTTCTTCTGAAAAATCTGCTGATAGCCTTATGGATATTTTCTTATATGTGATAGATTTTTTTTTCTATTTCTACTTTTAAAATTCTCTCTGCCTTTGGTTTTAGACACTTTTATTTTTAATTTACCTAGGAAAAGATTATTTGGAGTTGACATTGGGGCAACCTATTAGTTGTATGTAATTATGTATCTAAATCTCTCCCCAGATTTGTGGAGTTTTCAGCCATTATTTCTTTCTTTCTTTCTTTTTTTATTTTACATTTATTTATTTTTGAGAGACAGGGAGAGACAGAGCACAAGCAGGGGAGGGGCAGAGAGGGACACACAGAATCCAAAGCAGGCTCCAGGCTCTGAGCTGTCAGCACAGAGCCCAATGCAGGTCTCGAACCCATGAACCGTGAGATCATGACCTGAGCTGAAGTCAGATGCTCAACTGACTGAGACACCCAGGCACCCCATAGCCATTATTTCTTTAAATAATCTTTCTGCCCCCTTTCTTCCTCTCTTCTTCTCTGGGATTCCAATAATGCATAGATTGTTCCTTTTAATGGTATCCTATAATTCATATGGGATCTTCTCACTCTTTTGTATTTTTTTTTTCTTTTTGGTCCTCTGGAAGAATGATTTCAAATAACCTGTCTTCCTATTCATTAACTATTTCTTCTGCTTTGTTGAATTGGCTGTTGAACTTCTCTATTGAATTCTTCAATTCAATCACTATATTCTCAACTCTTGGATTTCTGTTTTGTGTGTGTGTGTGTGTGTGTGCTTTCTCTGTGTTTGTTAAACTTCTTTTGTTCATGCATTTATTTCTTAATTTTGTGTAGTTGCATATCTTTGTTTTTTTATGGTTCACTGAATTTCATTAAAAGGATTATTTTGAATTCTTTATAGTTTATAGATCTTCATTTCTTCATGATCAGTCATTGAAGTTTGATCCATTTACTTTGGTGGAGTCATGTTTCCTTGATTATTTATTATCCTTGTGGTCTTAAGTTGGTATTTGCATATTTGTCAACCAGCCACCCCTTTCAGTTTTTATGGCTTGGCTTCAATAGTCAAAACCTTTCACCATTCAGCTTGTCCAGTTATTCTGATGGGTCATCTGATGGTGTCTGGGAGTGGGCTGGCTGTGGAAATCCTTGGGTGGCCTGGTGCTGAAGCGATCAAAACTCTGATTCCATGGTAGTGACCCTGACACTAGGTCCAGTTGTGATCCTGGGTTCATAGTGGTCTTGTAGCTTGGCTTCACAGGCACTGATTGGGAGCCTGAAGTCACAGAATCTACCCAGCACTACAGGAGCTAGATGGTGTTGGGATTTGTTGGGAGACTGAGTACGTGGAAGCCTGCTGAAATCCTGGTGCCATAGGAGCTGCCCAGTGCCATGGGAGCAGGCTGGTGCTGAGGTTAGCCAGAAACTTGAGTTCATGGGAGTCAGCTGGTAACCTGGATTTGTGGGTGCTCATTGGCAACCTGGGGCCACAAGAGTCACCTGGGTCAGTGCAAACTGACATATTCTGAGATGGATTGAATCTTTGTATGTTCAGAGGCCCTCTCAGAACTTGGAGCAGAAGAAGCCACTGGGCCACCTGGGGCAGCTGGGGTTGACTGGTGCCCAAATAGGCCAGGGTCCTGGATACACAGAGGTGCCTAGGAGCCTGGAGCTGAGGAGGCTGCCTGGAGCTGTGGGTGCTGCCTGGATCTGCTAAAACTGGCAGGCATCAGGGTAACTCAGTGGCCTGGATTAACAAGGTTCTACTGGGGCCAGGTGACAATTCTTTATACTATCTTTGTCTCACTTTTTTGTCTTTTTGACCTCTGATTTCACTTGCTGTATTTTAATATTTCTATCTCCACCTTCCTGTCTCACTGTCTTGCCCTCTTACTTCTATTCTTTCCTCCCTCTTCCAGCCTATTTATCCCCTTCCTTTGTTCTTTACCTCTTATTCTTTCTCTGTCCACTCTTGAACACTCCCCCTCTTGGCCTTCCTTTCTTTACCACCACCCCTGCCCCCTTTTGACATGTCTTATCTCTCTGTTGTCCTCTCTTTATCTGATCTTCCTAATCCAGGATGATTTTTATCCCAATCATCCACCTGTTTTAAATATCTTATCATGGGTGGACTAAGGAGTAGGTGTTCATTGCTATCTTACCTATCTAAATATGTGGAACACGGGGCCCTGGTTTGTTGCTCTTTTTTGTGTATTTTGTCACTGTTTCTTGTTAGGTGGAACCTATTATTGCTGCAAAATTATATAGTTTTACTTTGTTTTGTATAATGGGGAAAAAAACAACTAAATTAACCTTCTTGTTAATTCTTAAATATAGTGTAACTGTCTCCGGGTAGTTTAGACCAATTGGGAGGCTTAGTCGGATGAGCTTCTGACTTTGGCTCAGGTCATGATCTCACAGTTCATGAGTTCCAGCGCCGTGTCAGGCTCTGTGCTAACAGCTTAGAGTCTGGAGGCTGCTTCAGATTCTGTATCTCCCTCTCACTCTGCCCTTCTCTCTCTCAAAAGTAAATAAACATTAAAAATAAACCAATTTGTAAAAATTGCCCAATTATCCACTGGAGAAAGAGAAGGGAAATATAAGGGGGGAAATGCCATTTCAACTAGTTTTTCTCCCCTTCTTCCTGGACTGTGAAATAATTCCAGATCTTGAATATTGGTGGAATGCAGATGACCTTGTACAATTACACAGAACATCTAGATACCCACTCACTACTCCACGGTTTGAGTTCATCCACATTTCCCCTAAAAATGATGACTTGTTTAGTTACACAATCTTGAATATAATTTTAAACAAATTTCAACATGACACATGAAAATTCAAATATGAGGATATCTTTGTAAGATTGAATTTACAGGTTTTGTTTCAATATTTCCTAAGGGTAATCAATTCCTGATTAGCTACATTACTGTAATTAGTTACATTGTTTGATAAATCTAACTTAATTAATTGAGATCATTTCATATTGAAATTCCAGGGCATGACAATTTTCTTTTGGTAATCTTATACTATAAACGTATTGTTATCTTTCATTAATTGTTCCAAATACTTCTCCCATGAGTTAAAACCATCCCTTGGGTTCATAACCATGAGAATATTTCAAAGATAAGGAAACTATGCCTGAAAATTCAGTGGAATAAGTACCAGTGGTGTTAAGGAGAGCATGTTAGACTGGCAGACTGTTAGGAAATATAGAAGAGTACCATTAGGACATGAATGGAAAACTAGTTGGTGATGAAGATTTAATGAGATATTTTTCTTACAGTTCTGAGGTTTTATAATTATTTGGTTCACCTTCCAAATGGGAACATTCAGTAATCATTACTTTTAGTAGTCAATTCATGCTTAAGGTTTCAAATTCAAATTAGAAGTCTGAATACAGACAATTAATCATGTATGTGTATGTGTGTCTACTTACTTTTATAATTTTATCAGCTGTTTCTACTCCATATCTAGGTAAATTTGTCATCTTAATAAATTAGAAAAGATAGGGAGAAGTGGAGAATGAAAGGAAGCTTTAGAGGCTCAAAAGAAGCTTTGCTAGAGGGTCCTTTGGGGACCTAAAAGACAATATATAAGAAATTGTCAGTTTTTCTAATTTATATTGTTTCACTATTCTGGGATTTTCTATTTGTCCTGGTATTCCTTTACTTTTACTTTACATATGTAACTTTTAGTGTCAGTGAAATCTACATATATATATGTGTGTGTAAAAAAATAAAATGTGTAAAAATATACATGTATACACACACATATATATGATACGTATACATATATATGTGTGTATGTGTGTGTATACAGGTTGAAGAAAGGATTAAAAGTTGTTGTGAGCAAGAAGAAGAATTGCACAAATTCACAAATCCAAACTGGTTAATAGTTTTCCTTTGAAAGGTTTTTAATGTATTGGTTTGAAGTATCCAGTGTAACAAAACTTGAATTAGTTAAGCTTCTTTATTCTCCTTTATAGAGTAGAATCTGTACATATAACATATATTTGAAATTAAAACACATTATCTTTCATTGTTCAGTAGTTTGTTCCCTTTCAACTGTGGTAAAGTGTATAGAACATAAAATTTACAATTTTAACTATTTTAAGGGTATAGTGAATGTGCCCGTGAAAGCAAAGAAAGGGAATAAGATTGGGCCGAGCGAAGTTGGACTGTAACGCAGTCTCAGTAAAAGCCTAAACCCACTCCATAGAGCCCTCTGTTGCTGTCCTGAGCTGAGGAGAGAGGCCAGGCTTTTATATCCCTGTAGCTACTTGTATTTGGATGCACACTACCCTGAAAATGGGGTGGGACCATGGACCTGAGGAATCTCTGCAGCCAAATCTGACTGTTAAGGCTGTCTTGTGGCAATGATCCCACCAGCAAAATAAATTATTGTTCTAGAAATGAAGGGGCATCTGAGAAGCACATGACAGCCACAACCTCAGTGTTTTCCCATAAACAATGCTCATTTGAGCTAGTAACAGTGCAAGATAACCAGGGCGAGCATTAGTAACCATGATGTAAGTTAATACTGGAATTTAAAGTTTACACTACAGGAGAAGCTTATTTATTTTATTAGATACAGTATTAGTTATGTAACACTAGCAAAGAGAGAGAATGCAAAAGCATGTACTTACTACTTTTTAACTTGTAATACATGTAGGAATGATTTTGAGTAATTCGATGTTAAGTACAAAGTAGCACAGAAAACAAACAAACAAACAAAAAACAGAAATAAACTGATGAATATCTGATGATTGACAGGGAAGCTCAATTTCCTTGCTGTGAATTAACATCGACTCTAGCTAATATATGCATTTAAATGTTTGTAACGCCCCTTAGTATGAGGTAACTCCGCAGTAAGATGGCTCATAGAGATTTTTCTTTGTCAATTATCTTTATTTTTTCCACTTTTTTGTACATTTTTGTGTGCTAAACCTTCCAATAGTCTCCTGCTGAGAAATGAAGGTAAGCACAGTAGTGGATCATGTTTTTGACAGCCCAAAGCTTGGTGACCCATGCACAATATACTTCCCTGCCACCTTTTTGTCAACATCTTGACAAGGGCATCATGCATTAAAGAGAAACATTCAGACTCTAACAATCTAATGCTCACTTTTCTTGAAGAAAGTGTGTAAAAAGGTATAATTTTAACACATCACAATCATTTCTGACTAACAGTAGGCAGTTTTGTTCATTGTAGTGAACTTCTTGAATGCAAATACATCAATCAGAAAGTAAAGTGTTCTGAGCAATAGAGAAATGTCTTTGAAAGATGTATTGGTTGACCTCTACATATCATTGTGGCTTAACTAAACCAGGTGTTTTCAAGCATCTTTAGCTACAAAACCCTTTCATTAAACAAAGGCTTAAAATAGAGTTATCTATCTATCTATCATTTATCTGATCTATCTAGATATAGTAATTTATCTAATTTATCTATATATAGGTCTCTCTCTGTCTCTCTCTTTGTCTCTCACCTATTTATCATTTATCACCTATCTATATATCTAGGGTTTGGATGCCAGTTCATTTACCTCCCCCTCCACACCAAGCATAACTAAGACTTTAATCACTGAGGATCCTAACAGCACTCTAAGGAAAATTTTGAAAATTTTCTAACTACTGTCAAAGTTTAGAGGATATTAGGAGATTAGATACATTCCTAACCCCCCAGTGACCCATTGTGAACATTTATTTTAGCACTTAACATCTGTATGAGGCTAGCTTATACATACATATTATCTCCCTGTCTATATTTTGATTCAGAATTATGTCTTTTTTTTTTTTTTTATTTTCTAAATATCTCTTTCTACATTAACTGAATAAGTTTGGCACAATTGCATTGGATAGAACAGAACCAAATTTGATAAATATTATCTTAATATGGCTATCAAATCCTTCATAGGAAATAAAATTTCTATATTAGTATTCTAGCTATAAAATCCTAATACTTAGGTGGAGAGAATATGAGCCAAAAGCTGTAATTACTATATATCAGAATCTTTTCTTGGCCTTTTACTCTTTTTTTCTTGGCCTATAAAGCTTAATATCTGTCTGGGGTACAATTTCCTCAAGGTGATAAGTCAGACAAGAATATCATGGATGAAAGGCACAGGACAGCCAAAAGGGGAAAAAAGGATATACAGTAAAACCTTGGTTTGTGAGCATAATTTGTTCCAGAAACATGCTTATAACCCAAAGCACTTGTATATCAAAGTGAATTTCCCCATAAGAAATAATGGAGACTCAAATGATTCATTCCACAACCCAAAAATATTCCTGTAAAAATACTTAAAATACTGCAATATACTACAAAATAATAAAAAAGTACAAAATATAAAGAAAAATAATTTAACCTGCACTTACCTTTGAAAACCATTGTGGCTGATGTGGTTTTAAATGTTTTATATGTTTTAAATGTTTGTATAAAAGCAGATCCTTAAAAACAAGTACATATGCAATGAAACAAAAACTTTACCATTAATGATAGCACTTTTGTTACTGTTTTGTATTTCATCATTCCTCTTGAAAAGCTGTTTGGCTCCAACAGAGGTATGTCAACCCACACTATGAAAGACCGCAATGGCATTTATGTAGACTAAAGAGTGTTCACCAGTTCCTCCAATAAACATTTATGACGCACAGAACATTTCCTGAATTTTGCATAGAACATGAAGAAGACTGGGTGCACACCCCACTGAGATTCTGTTTAATAAGTTTTCTCAAGGAAACTTACTATTCCTCACTGTTCAAGGAATGGAGAAAAACAAAAGAATCCCAAACCTAAAGGACTGGGCTTCAGGAAATTTAGCTTCGAAGCTATTTACTTTACAGAGGGTAGCAGCAAGTACTTAGCTTCATGCATATGAAGTACAATTCCATTTCTAAAATGACAACACTGAATTGACATTGAAGACTCCATTGCTTTTGTTTCAGATATTTTGCTTATGTGTGCTTTATACTGAGGCTGCAAACTGTTGATGCTGAAACTCTTAATGTGCTGTCTTTGAGTTAAAGCAGACTCATTTGAAAGCAGTCTGCAACTTGAAAAATTTAGTGTCTTCCTTAAAAAAGTTATTTTATAAATATAAGCCTAGGACAGACTTGGTCAATTTGAAAAAACCTTTTACACATTTATGTAATAAGTATGTGGTCTACACACAAATTCACATTATAATACCTCATTCAAATTTTGATGCCATTGAGTTCAATGATCTTAAAAAGTCAAATATGCTTGGGGTCCCTGGGTGGCTTGGTTGGTTAAGCGTCTGACTTCGGCTCAGGTCATGATCTCATGGTCCGTGGGTTTGAGCCCCGCGTTGGGCTCTGTGCTGACAGCTCAGAGCCTGGAGCCTGTTTCAGATTCTGTGTCTCCCTCTCTCTCTGCCCCTCCCCTGTTCATGCTCTGTCTCTCTCTGTCTCAAAAATAAATAAACGTTAAAAAATTTTTTTTAAATAAAAAAATTAAAAAAGTCAAATATGCTCATCCCCTTTCTTAGAAAAGAGTATGAGAATAAAGAATCAAAAATCAATAGGAAAATTGGAATTTGACCTAATTTATTTTATTTTTTATGTTAAGTACCAATAGATTTTCTTCTATACCATTAAGCAATAGCAAGAAGAATGAATACCAGAAATTCAAACTTTTAAATTGTTTTCATTTCTATGACTTGAAAATGCAGTAGTTATTAAGCATTTATTCTATAAAAAAAAAAAAACAACACAGATAAAGTTCCACCCTGGCTTGGTCCCAGGTCACTACTCTGGCTTGGCTTTCACCGGTCTTGAGGAAGGATAAGCCAGGAGCAACTGAGCCAAAAGGAACATCCAGAGAATCAGTGTCATCACAACAAGGCTAATAATGATAACAGCTGCCAACAGGAAATACAACAGTGATGATAAGGGTGCCAAGCACTCAATAGTTTTGTTGAGTCTTGGAAGTTATGCATAAAATTCTGTGTGATCACAGTGTTGTACCACTGGGAGAATATGGTGTGTTTAATCATCCCTCTGGCATACTCTAGCTTGTTTCTTCTTTGTCAGTGTCATACTTGCCTAGTCTTTTAAAGATTTCAGCTCTAAGTAAGAAAAAAAAAACAATGAAAAAAATGTAAAAGCCTGCAATTTTGCTAGGACTGAATTTCTAATGGAATGACATTATAATAGTTCAGTTTCAAGCAATGGTAACAGTTAAAATTAACCAATAAACCTGACAGCACATAGAGCAATCTTTAAGTACAAGTAAATTCACTACTAGCTGTCATCCAGGCACAGAAAAGCTGCATTGCTAATGCTCTTTCTGAACTTAATTCAATATTTTATAAAACTATGTCTCTCAAAATGACAGCAAGCAATAAGGAGCTGCATAATGTTTTACTTTCACGATTTAAATGGGACATTTTTAAATGAAAAAAAAATCCCTGACTCAAATAAATGATATAAACCAGCAGTTTTAATTGCCTTTGGCTGAATATAAAACTAAAACCTATAAAGCATTATTATATGGTCAACATTTATAATGATAAGCTCAAGAAAGTCAGTGTCATTTACATATGCTTTTAAGAAAAACTGTGAGAGTCTTTGAGCACGTTTATGATTGAGATTCGAACAGAATTTTGGGGGCAGTAAAATGGCAGCTAGCATAAAAGAGTATGCTAGTAATAAAGCAACACAGGCACTCATATTCCTATGAAGATTCAGTTGCCTATGTTCAGAAGAATGGTTCTAAAGTGTGTGCAATATGGCATATAGGAAAAAACCTTATAGAACGTTACATGTGTTTCATGTTAAGATGAGCATAGAAGGGCATGCTGGAGTGTCTGTTCAGGAGTAACTGAATTATATAAATTAACAGAGTATTGCAGCCCATTTGACTGAATCTTCTATTTAAAGGTGAGGAACTTAAATCCTCCAAAAGCCAAATTATTTTCCCCAAACTCACAAAATGGTACATGAAAAAGTAATCAAGTCCAAAATGTTTTTTTAATTATAGGTATTTATTTATTTAAAAAAATATTTATTTTTAAATAATCTCTACACCCAACATGGGGCTCAAACTGACAACTCCGAGATCAAGAGTTACATGCCCCCCTGACTGAGCCAGCCAGGCGTTCCTGATTTCCTCAATCTTAATCCTTAATATTTTACATATATACCTCATGGAGGGCTAAAATCACAATGCAATTCATTCAGTGAATATTTGCTAATTTGATTAATTAAACTGAGAGCTAACTTGAAAAATATTGTATAGAAATTAGATGGCTGGTAAACAAATACCTGATTTGTTTTCTTCTTGAGTTTAACGTTACTCACATTTCACTTACATCTAACGTAATTGACCGCTTCACGATTTTTTTAAATTTTATTTATTTTGAGAAAGAGAGAGAGAGAACATGAACAGGGGAGGGGCAGAGAGAGAGGGAGAGAGAGGATTCAGACTGAGCCAACCCGGTGCCCCACTGACAGCTTCAAGATTTTTAAATCACAATATTGCTATCAACAAAATGACAGTAACCTGATGACGTTTCACAGATCAATTTCATTTGCCACACAAGAGATTTGATATTATCAATATACGAAAGAGAATCATGCGTATAAGACACATTTTTTTCTAAATTTTCGTTTATTTCATAAATCTCCATATTTATACTCATCCCACAATCAAGGCATATATACTACTACATATAGTGGATTGGATATGACAGGAATAAGAAATAACTACTTTTTAGAGGGAAGAGGGAAAAAGTTGTTAAATATATCTGTTAATTCTTATATGCCACTACAAAGTCTTCCTTGCCTCTCTCCATGGACTGTTGTGATAGCCAATCACACAAAAGACTTCAATCTGCTTCATGCAGGTGCAGTGTGACAGTGCCTTCTCCCCGGACCCATATGGCATACAACTAGCTTCTTGCTCTGGGATTCTCTGATGCTGTAACATGCGATGACTAAGGAAACCAGCCCCGTGCTGATAAACAAACATCCCTCACACATGTACAAACTCTATTTGTGGCAGAATTAATGTTCATAACTTGACCAGTGAGGTCCTGGAGTCGACAGATAAACAATATCCCCCTTTTTTGTTGTTCTGAGTAGAAAGTCTGAAAACACGGTTCACAGTTTTCTCCAAAGATCTCACAGGGTCAGGTATCAAGGGACTGTATCAGTAGCTAACTTTATAACACACCTTTCTATTGACTTCTATATGATTTTTCTCTCTTGTACTTGCACTTCCCCTAGTTCATTTCACAATCATCTTCTTCGTCCCTTACACTTGATGTAACAAGTAACAGTTCACAAATACGCCACCTGTGTTAACGCCTGTGTCTTAGGCTGTCTTCAGGAGAACCCAGACTAAAACTTGGAGATTTTTTTTAATGTGACTAATTTTACTTACTATGGTTCACTCATAACTATGGTTATGGATAGGACCAACTTAAGTACCCCTAATTCAAATGGGAGTTCCAGCAATGTACATTTGTACATACCATGTACATTCTGCATACCATAGATCTTTGCAGTTATTCATGGAAAGTCGAAATGGCAAATATTTATGTCAGTAACACCACAGTTCTATTTTTAATTCCAGTAAATTGACAGAGTAACTCAGGCATGGAGAATTATCTGAATGTGTTGTAGAACTGTAAACAGGAAACTTTCAATTAGTGGATTTTTAATTGGACTCAGCTGCAGCCAGTGGCAAGCATACAGATAATATTTGTAGTTACCTCTAGCTATTAGGAAATACCACCACTAGCATTACCTTATTTGACTGCAGTTTTAAGCACAGGCAACTGGACCTTTGGAGTGTATGCTCTTTCCCTAAGATATAATGAAAAATGCAGCATTAGAAATTGACCTCCAAATCCTATTCTCTTGCCTTTAAATCATATCACTCTTTATGTTTGCCATCTGCTTAACTCTATAGCTTTGTTAAGAAGACCTATGTGGACTGGATGGAGCAATCAATTAATAGTGCTCATTGGCTAATTTATGATTATATATTTGCAGCATCTACACATATGAGTAGATATACCATTAAAAATCTGTGCTTGAACACAGTACACTTTAACTGAAAATATTTTCATGTATATGTAAAATTGATCTGGATAGTGTTTGAGCTAACAATGACTTGTTCTTAATTAGTGGGTCATGTGGTGAACTCAAGTAAAATTTGTTCACATGTTCTACTCAGCTACGGTACACATTGGATACATTAGATAACAAACTGCAAAGGGTATATAACACCTTAGCCATAACTCACACTGTAAGCTTTCTCCTCCAACTGCATATGAATTGGTTACTCTTCATCCAATGGAAAAAAAAACAAAACACCGGTATTCTTATATTCAAAATTTTGTTCAAATGAAATTCCAATTAAAAAGAAAAAATAATTGGGGTGCCTGGGTGGCTCAGTAGGTTAAGTGTTCGACTCTTGATTTAGGTTCATGTCATGATCTCATGGTTCATGAGTTCAAGTTCCACACTGAGCCCCATGCTGCGCCTAGAGTCTTCTTGGGATTCTCTCTCTCTCCTCTCTTCCCCTCCCCTGCTTATGTTCTCTCTCTTTCTCTCTCTCTCAAAATAAGTAAAAAAGCATTCTGTAAAAATCTATTTTAAAAAGAAGAAAAACTAAGAACCTAGTGGAAACAGGAAAAAGTATGATTTATTGCACTAAAATTTCTAACATTTCAGGGCTTATTTCCTTAGGTAGATTCAGATTATTTGAAGATTATTTTTGTGATTACTGTCATACACAGACATCTATACCTAAGTATGGCAGCATTTACAATGAGTGACCTGGCTGTTAGGGATTAGGGTTACAGATAAAGGTAAACTGGGGACATGCTGAACAGATTTTATTCTCCACTCTTGTAGTTAGAAAATGAAAATGTTATCTTGGAGAGAATACACAGAAATCTAATTTGAAGATATTTAAAATATATCCTTTGGCAATTTAGCAGTTGTGAGTACCAAGTGCTCCTAATTATATTCTCTCTGCTACTTAAATTTACTCTTGAAAAAAATATAATCTTTTCAGCACTTAGGACATTTTCTGACTAAGCAGATAAACATTGGGCTGACAGATTTAAGTTTCAATACATAAAGGGAAATGCTATGTATCATCTGCTCCCTTCCAATTCATCCTCTGTGCTGCCCCACGGGAAATCTTGCCAAATGTGGATATTACCCATTTTATGCATTTCTTTAATATTCTTTAATTATTTAACACAATAGAGTTGCCAATCACATATCTTCTCATATGGCATTCAAAAATATTAATTTTGGTTCTTTGGAATGATGTGACAGGAAGGGTTCTGAGGCCATAGGATAATCAAGAGAAAATGTGCCATTTTTACTTAATGATATCTGTTATATAAAATGGAGCAGGAAATCTGAATACTTTTAAATGTGTATAGGGCAACCTGGATGGCTCAGTAGGTTGAGCGTCTGACTTCGGCTTGGGTCATGATCTCACAGTTTGTGAGTTTGAGCCCTGCATTGGGCTTGCTGCGGTCAGTACAGAGCCCACTTCAGATCCTCTGTCCCCCTCTTCCTCTGCCCCTATCCTGCTCATGCTCTTTTCCTCAAAAGTGAATAAACATTAAAAAATAAAATAAAATAGTGTAAATTTGTGGTTAGCAGCTCTCTGGCAAGCCTTCAGCTTTAGCTCTTCCTCCTCCCACTGTCCTATAAACACGTGACCATAGAGTTCTGAGAACCTCTGAGCTTTTGTTACTCAGGTTCTTCATTCAGCTTGGAGTTCCATGCACTGCATAAATCAGGCTGGCCAGCTTCTGTACCTTGGAAGAATGAACCTCATCATCTCTGCTACAAATAAGTCTCCCCTGATTTATTTAAGCACAGTCAATTCTGCTTCTTTGCTGCTTCTGTAACACTTCATTCATGCACTCATTTATTTATCCTTCTTTTACTCATCAAATATGACATCAATAAATGTGGTAGTCTATGCAAGGAACTGTATGTATGATTGTGAGTAACGTAGAAATACTTACATGAATATGTTTAGACAGTCTTATACAACTTAGGGTTTCTGTTAAATATTTACAACTATATTATGGGCATTTATTTACTTCTGTCTCCTATATTAAAACACAAGATCTTTGGAAGACTGATTAGAGCATATATTTATTTGTATTCTGAGGATTTAGTATAGTGCCTGATATAACGTAAGTGTGTAAAATTTTTTAGTGTGACTACATTGATTTAATAATACATTGGGAGAGTAGCCCCTAATTGTATTTATTTTCTTCAGCTCAGTTACCCATGCCTGGATTACATACTTATATGACTTTACAGTACAAGGTCTAATGTGGATCATGTGGGGAAAAGGTGAGGAGGCAGGTCTAGTATAGTGACTGACAAATCCTAATGTTAACACCAGGAATACTTATTACCAGAAAAGGCACAATATTGTAACCCATTAAGTAAAGAAATATGAGTCCTTTGTTAGAAATTGAAATGAGTCTTTTTACTTAAAAGTATGACTTCAAAATATTTTAAGCAATTTTAAGCCTTTAGAAAGAAAAATAGATAACTGAGAAATAATACATAATGTATCCAGAGAAAGATAGTAATATTAATCTATCAACAAACGTCAGTGGAGAAAACTCAACTCACAGCTTCATATTATCAATATGCTTTCAAAACATAGGAAATGTCTATTTATAGGATCTAAAGTTGAACACAGATATCTCTTTTCCATTTTTCCATTTAAGGCATTTAAAATACATAAAGTACTATATAAAACAACTTAATAGAACTGGATCTGTCAAACCTCAGACTCCTAAACTGTTAACATTATTAATTAACAAATTATTAGATTATGCTGGTTTTTTTAATTTAAGCTTAAAGGTATAGCATGTAAAATAAACCACTGCCACTTAAAGCACCATACTTTGTGTAAAAGAAGCTTATTCTTTAACGCATTTCATTTATTTTCACTTCATCAAAATTATTTTTAATTAATTTGTTAGGAAAAGGGTGTTGATATAAGATATATGAAGGGCCAAAATCATGGGAAATTTGTAGACTGTGCCAGAGTAGAAATTGACAATGTTAAACTTGAACTATTTAATGATTTCCATGTCAAGCAAAACACTTTGAAATACAAAATATATCATCAATTACAAAATGTTAGTTTTATAATTGTCAATGAACCTGGTTGTTTGTACCAAGAACATGAGACATAGGACAAAATTACAATGCCAAGTAGGTAGATACATTTTGCATAGTTATAGGTAAATGTAGGTGTAGGGATAAATATAGGCACAGATATAGATATAGTCACCATCGTACATGTGGATTTAGATATATAGGATGATATAGGTACATATGTAAAATGTTTACAGGCTTTGTCTGTTACACAAAAATCTATGTAATATCATAGGTCACTTATTTCAAGGCACTCCTGGTACACAATCCCCATAGATGGCCTCAAAATTTGCTTACTATAGGATTGCCTCCTAAAATATATGTATGGTTTCTATTAAATACGTAAGACCGAAAATATTTTTAAAACTAAATTTACATAATTTATAAATTATTTAGCCATGAGCTATATGTCTGCTTATTAAATTTTTATGAAACCTGTATCACACATTTTAGAAGGTCCTATTTCCTTGATCAATTGCATGTGAGATATTCCGCAAGAAAGTTAATGCTTTCGAGTCTTGTTGCTTTGTGTCAAAAGTGGCAGGTTTGGTCCAGATGATCTCCAACATCCGTCTAACTGATAATGTAAAGTTTTACTATTCTGTTAATGTGATTGGCTGAAATCATGAATGACTTTTGATATCTGTGAAGGGGAAAATGGTGTTTGTTTCCGAAATTTTTGAAAATTCATATAAAACTCCACTCCCCAGTTCTCATTCTCCTTCTTTCTCTGTAATACTATTCATGGTAGTGACAAGTCCCCATGAGACTTCATATTTCCCCTTCCTCTTGCACTTATCTTTTACCATTGACATCTCTCTAGAACATTTTTAACTTTAAAAAAAAATTTCAATGTTTATTTAATTTTGAGAGACAGAAAGAGACAGAGTGTGAGTAGGGAAGGGGCAGAGAGAGAGGAAGACACAGAATTCCAAACAAGCTCCAGGCTCTGAGCTGTCAGCACAGAGCCCGATGCGGGGCTTGAACCCACGAACTGTGAGATCATGACCTGGGCCGAAGTCGGATGCCCACCCGACTGAGCCACCCAGGCGCCCCATAACTTTTTTTTTTAATTCAGGATGTCTCTGTATCTCAGGCTTCCTGATACTGACTGAATCATGTTATAACTCCTGTTGCTCTATAGTTACCAATATTGACTCCTTATACTTGCAAGAGCATCCAGGTTTGAATGATCAGTTGCATAAATGCTCTATCAATAAGCCTTTATTTTTAAATTTCACTTTAAATAAATTACCCAAATTCTCCAAATCTTGGAAAATGTTCCTGCCACTTCCTTTGTTTCACTGAAACCAACTCCACTTGAATAGAGATTTATTTCTGACACTCTCCTCTGAAGGAAATGCCTTTCCCTCATAAGGCTGGATAGACAGGAGAAGAGTTGATATTTTTTACCTTTGAATTGCCACTTTCAGGTTGCTCTACTGTCCTATAAATTTCACAGCTGTGAGGCTCAGGCAAACATCTAAATCTATACCATCATTCTACCTTTCCACAGTAGTATTATCTCCTAACACTCTGGTTTCTCTCAATTTTTGAAAGATGGCTCCAGGATGGGATCCATTCCTGCTGACAGACTGACTGTGGTCTGGATTGCCCAGTTTAGAAGCCTAGCCACAGAATTTGTCACCCTCACAAGAGGAGATCTTATTTTCACTCAATTATTGTGAAATTATTTCCAAGCTCACATTTATAATATTACTTCTCTCAGAAAGATCCCAAATCTAAAATATTGAATTATATAATACCATGCACTCTGACAACAAATGCACATATTTTTTTCACTGTCTTGTATTTGTTTTATTTTGAGAACATCAAGCACAATACCCTTCCATTTTGTCCTTCTGTTTTATTTCTCTCATCTCCCCTTTTCTTTCTTTCCACATTGGTTCCATTTCCTCAACCACTGTACAGTTTGGTTAAAGGTGAATTTGAACACCATCCTCTTCAGGTCATTCAACTATTCTTTTCTCTTCATATTCAACTTCCCACTCTACAATTGCTTGTTCTTTTCAACATACAAATGTACTCAAGCATCTCCCCAAACACCAAAACAAATAAATAAAAAAGCTAGTATTTCATAGCCAACTCTAGCCATCTTCCTTCTTCATTTTATTCTCAAATTTCTTAAGAAAAATAACTATCAGTGGATCCATTCTTACCTCTTTACTCTTCAATATACATCTCCATCCCTATAACCTTTCACTAAATTTAACACAACCTAAGCCACTTCTTATCTCTTGATTACTAAATTCGGTCTTACCTCTGGGCTGTATTTGATACAGTTAATCACTTGCTCACTGAAATCCTCTCTCTCTTTCTCTTTCCTTAATTTGATTATATCACTCCTGCCCATTGCTTCTTAGGTAATTTTATGGAATTTCCTACTTTCCACAACACTTGAAACTCAACAGTTCCCAGACTTCTGTTGTCAGTCTACTTCTTGTTCTCATAGTCTTCTGTTAAAACTGTACATTACATTCAGAGTAAAAGGCAAAGTCTTTACAAAAACCAACAAGGCTGTCATAAATGCTGTGATCCAAAGCTACCCTTTAGGATAAAAGTAGTCATTTCACTCACTGTTGTTTTCAGCTTTCCCATCTTCCCAGAAAGTGCCCTGAGGAAACAGGCACAGCACACCTCCTATGACTGGATATAGGAATATGACATCCTAGTAGCCTTCTCAAAGAGGAACAACTCTGAAGGGCCTTCCCACCACCAGTGCCCCCCTCCCAAGTTTTCCCCACGCACTTAACCATGCCTCTTAGCTTTCCTATAACAGATTTTGGTCCTGAGAGCACTTGCTAATAAACTTTCTGTGTGCTAATCTACATATCAAAGTCTGCTACTCAGGGAACCCAACCTGTGACATTTGGTACTGGAGTTATCTTAGAAACAGGTGCTTAAATGGGATTTTGGAGTTGAATCACCCACAATAAGGATTCCTTCTGCTGGAAGCACATACAATGCATACAGCCCCTTAGTAAGGTAGCATTATAGTTGTTAACACTTTTACAGTATCAGATTAGAATATTTTACCAGAAAATAGAAATGCACTAGCAGGATATACCAGACATTGTTTAATTCGGGAGAAATAGAAATTGTGAAGACAGTTGAATTAAATGTGGTTGTAGGGGAAAGTGATACTTTAAAAACTGAGTATAATTAATAATAAAATAAAAGCTTGTGTGAAAGCTAGAGAGGGCCCTTGACAGCTTGTAGAGAGATTCTAATCTCACGAACCTAAAAGGCAAAGAAAGCTGAGCTCTAGAGATTCTCAACCCAGACGGATCTGCTATGCCAAGGTCAGGAAAAAAAAAAAACTGGGAAACAAATTGGACCCTGGGACATGGGATAAGCATATGTAGGATGAAACACTTGGGTTGCACTCCTTCCTATTAAGGACTAACACTTTTACCTTGTTTGAAATGATCACAAGCCTCTATCCTCCAAGACAATATATGCTCCTTCAGGATATTACCTTCATTGACCTTCTGTCCACTTATCTATAGCTTGGGTCAAATAATATAACTGACTGCTTAGACCTACTAAAGAAAGAAAGGGGCAATATGAAGAAATTGCTGGAGGATCAGACAAGGGGGTATATAAAGGACCGCTGGGGGTGCCTGATCAAAGAAGGCAGCTCACAAAATTAGATGAGGAAGTCTTTATTGATTTGGGAGAAGTCTCCTGATACACCGAATTAAATGATCTGGCAATAACTCAAGGAAATGATGCTAACATACTCTTAAAAAGGCTGTTGAAATGATCACACTCACTAAGGAAGAAAAGTCAGACTTTCGATAGAAGACAGTGAAAATGGGGACAAAAAGCTTCACAAAGTAGTCATGGTATTATATCTATAATGCATAAGACTGAAAAACCCATATTTTGACTACATGTTTAGGAGAGTCTAGAGGAAAATATTTAATAAATAATTAAGAAACCTACACTGAGATAACTAAGAATAGTAGTGAAGCTCTTTTGTGAACCAGGTGGCAGTAGGCTACGCACTTCAGGACTGGACTAACAGTAATATGAGAATGATTTGACCCTGGAGCTAGAGGCCAGAGAGCAACACTTAACCCTTAGTTGCCAAGTAGGTATAATTATGGTAACGGACAGCAAGATTAGAGTGGCTACCAAGGATATTAACATACCGAGAGCTACGGTGGTACATAAAGGAACCCTGCATCCACAAAGACTAGACAAATGGGAAATTAAAAGAGTATTCCTGAAAGAAGTTGGAAGCAGAATTTCTGGAATTGGAGAGAAAGGAGATAGGGGAAAATGTTCTCTAGGAAATGAGCAATTTATGTGGTGATTTTTTTAAATCATTTGACATCCCTTGATATTTTCCTAAAGGCATAGAGCAAAGAAAGAATTATTCATTCAGGAAAATCTACTAATTGCCATTAAGAACAATGAGATTCTGTGGCATTTTAGCCCATGGTTTCCTGTCTTACCCCATAACCCCACCTCCAGCTCCATTTTATGGAAGCTGTCTAGTAGGTACTCTTTTGCAGGCAGATGTAACCAAAGGGGCCAGGTCTCCCTCTACTGGCAGCTCCTAGTTCAGGCTATAGTTTTACTCCTGAAGGAGAAGGCTGCCAGCAGTATTTCCATCCACTTTCTCTTGCTTCGTGTTGCAGAAACTTTATTCCAGGCAGACACTGACCTGTTCAGCCCCAACCATAGAACAGAAGGTTTTCTTCAGACGTCTTGGATCGAAAATACTGGGGACATGATCCTCTTACTACTAACTTGCTCACAGGTTGGAGACTGCATGTCAGGAAGAGCAAGCCAATTTGATAAGCATCTGAAAATCCACCCATTGCTTATTCACAGATTAGGGTAACACCCTGGAATAAACAGTCCCCATGCCCCAGCTCTGATACAGTGGTGAAGGGATTCTTTCCAGAGGTAAAGACAGGTCATAATATGAAGAGCTCTGTGGTTCTGGGTGAGGGAACTGACTTATTTGGAACAGAACATGAAGACTACTTATGGAAAAGTATTATTAAAAACAATGGGAGATCTTGGTGGAGAGTAATTAAGAGAAGGCTGCAGTTCCATGAAACAAGTCAAATGAGTAACCATAACTTTAATAGAGTAGTTAGGGAAAGAGGCACTCAAGAGTCCTCCTAGGATCACACTCAAATCCAGGAGGCTGGAAGGCCATGTTTATGTGCTAAGCTACACCCACTCAGGAGGGATGAGAGCAAGACATGGGGCAGACTTAAAAGCATTCCCCAGGTCTCATTCAGGTCCATCAACTCAGAAGGTAGCCTCACGGGTACAGGTGAGGTACACCTCATGGTGAATTCTCTGGGTCTATACTTATCACTTACTTATATGATGGTCATATGTCTGATCTCCAAAATTATAAGTGGAATGGCACAATTCCCACATTGGTTCCTTGGCTGGGGCTGGTGGGGGTAAAAAAATTTACAGTAAGAAATGCCATATTGAAACCTCTGAAATTGTTTTCTCTTCTTTTCTCAGCTTGGCCAGTATACTGTATCCCAAGGGAAATGAAAGACTAATGTTACCCTAAAAACCTAAAAGATGCAGAGGTGATGATCCCCATCACATTTTCATTTAACTCATCAGTTGAGCCCTTATAAAAACCTGAAAGATGCTGGAGAAGAACTATAAATACCACAAACCAAGTAGTAGTCCTAATATCAAATGTTCAGACAATTGTAATGTCTTTGTTACAGCAGATTACTATGGCTTCAGGTACATGATATGTGGCTATTAATCTGGTAAATATGTTCTTTCCTATCAGAAATGTGGGTCGAGGGGAGCCTGGTTGGCTCATTTGGTTAAGCGTCCAACCCTTGATTTTGGTTCAGGTCATGATCTCACGTTTCATGTGTTTGAGTCCCATATCAGGTTCTGGGCTGACAGCATGTAGTTTGCTTGGGATTCTCTTTATCCCTCTCTCTCTGCCCCTCCTCCACTCTGTCAAAATAAATAAATAAACATTAAAAATGAAATGTGAATCAAAAATAATACAAAATATATGTTTATGTGGCCACCACCGAACATGTACACATTGGATTCCTTGTACCAATGGATTAGCATACAAGAAGAAAAATATGACACCCATCAGGGATAGCTGACACTAATTATCAGTATAAGGTAATGCTAATGTTACACAATGGGGCATGGAGGGATATGACTCAATCTTAAGTGATTCACATAGGTGCCTGTGGGTATTCCCTTGCTCAATTTGATGGTAAATGGACAAGAGTCTTGCTCTGAGAACTAGAAGAACCAAGGTCTTAGACCCTTTCAGGGGTAGGGCTCTGGGTAATTCTAGCATGTATGCTCACTGGTCCAACAATGATGCTGGTAGACATTGAGGGTAATCTGGGATATATAATAAAGGATAGAGATTTTGTTCACCTGCTGAGGCATCAATCAAGTTCATCTGCACTGATGTGGGCTTAAGTTCATTTCAATAACCTTCTTACATTATTTCCCCAGAAAATGTTTACAGTAGAGTACTGAAAGATGCTCCTAGAATACACATGAAACAAGAGAATATCTGAAGACTACAAGATTTGCATTATCGTAGACACTGTGCTGCACAGCCTTGATTTCCCTGTCAGGAAAGAGGGGTTTATTCTTCCAACTGCTGGGAAAGTATTTTTGTCTGGCAACTTTCATATGTCAGAATTCTATAGGAGGTACCTCAGCTAAAGAGAATTGCTTCACCCAATGTCACATTCTAGGGAAAGCCAGCATCCAATGAATGGCTGATGTGGGGATATAAAGCAAGTCTTGCCTTCAGTGAAGGACTACTCTGATGGTCCATGGCAGCTTTCCAGCTCCCAATAGGGTTGGCCAAACCCTTTTAGTGACTGCACCACAGCCCAACTTCTGTTCAGTTCTGATTTTGTCACTTAAATCATACAGATGTTTGTAAACATCCTGATAAATATCTGTCTCTTATCTCTATCTTATTTTCAAATTCTCAAGGATCTTAGCCTGTGACAAAGTCACCCCTTACCCATTTTACTTTTTAACTTATTCTGTAACACTTTCTCACTTGTTCACTCTGCCCAATCAATTGTACTTCCTCCCTGCCCTCCTAGAACCAAGACAGGAATATTCCAATTTAGTCTTTTTCAATGTCTTTAACATCTGAGGGACTTTCCTCCATCAGCAATGGACTCCTAACCAACTTAGGTCTCTGGTCAAACTGTCATTTCTCAATTTGTTCTACCCTGAATATCCCCACCCCACACACATACACTCACACACACAAACACATACACACAGCCCAAGCAGGCACTCCTAAATCCCTTTCATTCTTTTTCATTCCCAAAGAATTTACCAACTTTTAATAAACAGTACACTATCTATTTATTGTATTTATTGTTCAGTTTTGCTTCCACTCAAAAAATATAAGCTCAGTTACCTGTCCAAATTATCACCCATGATTACCTTTCCAAATATGGATCTCCCTTCATATTTCTTATATATTAGTAATGCACTAATCTATCTGGAAAGCCAGTAGCTATCCTGAGGCATATTTATTTATGTCAATTACCCTTCCAAATTGTCCCCAAATTATCTTCAATTCCATAGTTATTTTCTTAACATTAGCTCTCACGTATTTCACGGATTAAAAGTGTTCTAGTTGCTCTCTTTGATCTCAAATTCAAACCTTTACTAATTCTTTCTGTACAGACAGAAATGTCCATGTTGACTCTTACCATTTGCCTGCTTAAAACTCAATCAAGCCAAATCTTTTCTCTTGCTAACTCATCTGTTTTTCCCTGAAAAAGTGTGTAATCTCATTGTGTATCAATTAAGATGTTTGTGGCTGCAAGAAACTGATAGCCAAATGTAGTTTAAAAGCTAGGCATTTCATTATCTCTCATAATACAAATTTGGAGATGATCAATTCCAAGTTTAGTTCAGCCATTCAAAAATATCCGCAATTACCCAAGTGCTCTCAGCTTTCTGATTTATCATCCTTAGTAGGTAACTTTTTGTTCTTAGTTTTGAATCCCCATGCAAAGAAGAGTCACCACATCACATGAAAATAACCTATGGGAAAGATGAGGGAACAGATGAGGGCCTGCCCTCATCTTATCAGGAAAAGTAGCCTTTGCTAGTAGACATGTGTAGCTTCTCCCTCACATCTATCACATGCCTATATCTACATACATCATGTACAGGGGAGATCAGGAGTGCTAAAATATGCTTAACTAAAGACTTTCAAAAATTCTTCTGACAAATTTTGGAAAAAAACTTATTTTCCATTATGATCTTGATGAAGAAATACTTTAATATTATTCATGCATCTGAGACATTCTATATATAATGTTATTATGTATTATAATATCAATACTGATACACAATATATATAGATACAGAATATCAATCTAATATATATATATATGATTGGTACAATATTATAATTGATTATACTCTGTATTAATATATTATATATGATAAAATGTTTTATAATATATATTTATTTATATGAAATTCTAATTTATATATCCTATCCTATCTACTTTAGTTAAATGCTGATCATGATCCAAACAAATGTTTTAACAACTGAGTAAATACCTGTGCTTTTACTAACAGTGGGAAAGAATCAAACTGAATTACTTCTGGGGGGCAGGGGTAAGGTGGAAGACTAACTTCCTGGTGTATGCCCCCATGCACTTTGTTGTTTGAGTGGTATCTGAACAAAATGGAGGTTCTTTGAACAATGAAGAAGGGGGATATTGACTGTTAGATAAAGGAATCTACAGCACAAGCTGGTTTTTGTATATAACCTATATTTTTGTTATTTCTTGGTCTATCTTATTAAAATCATGTCAAGGTCTACAAGCGCCCCTTTCTGTAAGAAGTTTTACTTGATTACCACAAAATGGATTAACTGTCTTTCTTGTGGTCTCTCACAGTAAATTTTCTTTATCTTGATCGTGTCTTGTATGAACCTTTGGTGTAGTTGTTAGTCTAAGGTCATACTTCCTTTTTGTTGTGTTCTTTTTTACACCAGACTGTGAGATTCTCCTGGCTTTAGTTATTGTTTAATCATTTCTATTCTCTTACTTCCATATATATATATATATATATATATATGTTATATTCTCTCACTTCATATATATATATATATGTTATATTCTCTCACTTTATATATATATATATATATATATATATATATATATTTGATGTTTCCTGAATGATGGAATTAATATAATTTGAATAAACCTTCAACATGAAATATCTAAATTTTTCATAATTTTACTGTGTGTTCATAGTGGACACTTTAAAGTATAAAAAATAATTTTCTTTAAATGTGGATAAAATTTTAACTTATAAAACGATGCGTACCAAGTTTTCTGCCTTGATATACTAAAAAGTGCATTGGTCATAGCAGCTCTCACTAAAAAACTTCTGATGTGTAAAATGAATTAGCTATCATTTTTGTGGTGTCTCATGCTATATTTTTCTTACTTTGACTATGGTCTGTTTGTATGGCAAGTACTATAGGGAAGGGAGAAATAGAACGTTATTTTTACAGTAAGATGTTTATATATCATGAGGAATGGGAGGAGAGAGATATCTGGAAATGCTCAAAATCAAGCCTGTGTTATATCAGATACATCACAATTTCATATTCACAAACACCTTGCAATCTTCATATATTGCAATTCCAATACATATGTGTGATTTTTTTGTTTTGTTTTATTTTGTTCTAATTAAAACCTGAACAAATGTATCAGTTCTTACATTCTGAAAACCGTTAATTTTCTTGAAATTTTAGAATGGCTTCACTTTCTGGAATAATTTATATTTGATTTAATAGAATTTTAACACACAAATATACATGTACATATAAGAGAATTTTGTGCATTGAAAATAACATGCACTGACATGGTGTAAATAGGGCCAGTTAATTAACTGGCATTTTGTGGCATTTGAAGTTATGGAAATGAAGCAAATATCTCTGCCTTCAAAATGTCTAACACAATTGTTTTATTTTTTAAATTAGTTAAATCAGAGTTAACTAGAAAATTAAAATGTCTGAGTACACCTAATTACCTAAGTACTCTGGTGAGTTGGGGTAGATGCTGAAGAAAATAATTGGTCTTAATTATATTCAGAATTCTCTAAAAAGAATCAGTACTTACTGGTAGCTATGCTTTGTTCAAAGACAGAAATTGAAATATTTATTGGATGGTTTTTTTTCTTGTGGATTTTTTCCTCCTACAAAAGGAAAATGGACTAAAATAAACCTTTTTTAAAACTGGGTTAGTGTTGGGGAGCCTGGGTGGCTCAATCGGTTGAGCATCCAACTCTTGATTTTGGCTCAGGTCATGATCCTGACCAGGGGTCATGGGATTGAGCCCCATGTTGGGTTCTACTCTGAGCATGGAGCCTGCTTGAGAGTCTCCTTATGCCCCTCTCCCCACTTCCTTCTCTCTCTCTCTCTCTAAAATAAAAAGCAATAAAAAAAATAGTATTTACTTATTTTCTCCGTTTGACATCCTTTTATGTATCTATTTTTTATTCAATATAAGCAATATATTTTAAATAAGTAGACAGCTATCATTGCCAAAATATTCATGTATGAACTTCAATTAATAGAGAACACAAAAGTACTTATTATACTTCTTTGTAAAAACAAAACTTTATTTTGCCTAGAAATTCCTGTGGCAACACATGATAAAATATATGACATATCTAATCTTTCAATAAAAATTATCTTTTCCTACATCATGCTCTGTTTAATAAATATATTGAGGAATGGCATAAGACAATGGTTCTCAAAGTTTTTGAATTCAAAAAAGTATGAACAAATTAAGGGAGTGTAGAATATTACCGCCAAAATTTCTTTTATTGGATCAAATAAAAAGCAAAGCAAATAAATGTTTCAAAGAAGAGAGGAGGCGAACAAGAAGGAAGGAGAAAGTGAAGGAGAAATGATGAAGATACAGGGAAAAAAATGTCATGTACCAGCATTTGGATCGCCAGTCAAGGAATTTGTTGGCATTTCAGGAATTTCATCTTGGGGTAAAAGAGAAACCTTCAAAAAGTTCTGCTCATTTGGAACTATTGTTAAACAACAATGGAAATACTGTCTTCAAATATATTTATATTTATACTTTATTTATATATATATATATTTATATATGTACATATATATTCATGTTTTTATATAAGAAATATAATACAGATAAATATTACACTTTTTCACATATCACAAGTCATCATCAAAAAACTTTCTACTGTGAAACTTTGTGAAATAAACACTACTTCATTTACTGAAACTACAGATCACAAGTTTTGAAGCATATTTATTTGCAGATACTTTATAGGGCACAACAAAAAGATACAGGCAGAATTTGGAATTGTTTATTTTGGGGGAAAGAAATTAAGAAAGACAAGCAACATATAAATATCTCTCCCTGATCAATATATGATTTAGTATAATATATGGTTTGGTACACAGACTCACCAATGAATGGGTCTGAAGAATTTTCACACTTTGTTAATGACACTGGGAGGCCACGTGGAAGGAATTAGGTGGACTAAAACTTCCTCAATAAGACAATATCTGGAGAAGTAATATTTTGAAAGGAAAGAGATAAAAACCATTTAGATGATAAGTAGGAATGTTAGGGATCATGAACTCTATCTCCAGCATCACCAAGAGTGAAGAGTGTCTCTAAGTATTTCTAAAGAAAACTGTTCCTTTCCTGCTCTAAGCCTATAATTTGCCACATTAGACTAGCATAACTTAACATTAAAAATGATCCATTTTTTCCCCTTCATTCTGATTTGATGCCATGTAACAAACTTTCTGATAGATCTTGTCTTCTGATGTAGTCTTCTACAGGGAGAACATTCACTGATCACTTGGAACTACCTTACAGTCACTCAAGCAGTTTGAACTTACATTGCAAAAAAGCCAGTTTATTTCATTTGTATCTGAACTTGATGTTCTCTGCCTACTAAGATAAAAATCTTTCTGTTGGCATAAAGTAGTAACATTGAAAACACACCTGTGTAATAGTTGTTATTTGGGGTGTAAAGTCAATCTCTTAACAATTGAAATTGAAGTTAGCACCAATATTTTACAGTTGGGAAATTTAAATTCCAAGGCATGAAGATAGGGCTTAACAGACACAAAACAGGTTGAAAAGCAATAAATTAAACCCAATTGTGTTTGATTTCAAAGTCTACCTTTTGTTTCTACCATTTGTTTCACATGACCTTCTCATACTTGTGGTACTACTTGCTGGCATCGTATGATAATTAAAGTTTACAATATGCTCTTTAACAGTACTATTTCATTATTTTTATGTGTTTGATAGTTTTGGTTTAAATGAATTATGAGTTTGCAAGAGGGCAAGGAGCACGTATAGACTTGTACATTTTCTGGTGTGCTTCCTGAGGATTTAGGCAAATGGTCACAACCTAATGTGTACCAATTGATGGTTTTTTGCGATTTCAGGGCATTTTGTGTCACTTAAACTCAAACTCATTCTTTTTGTTTTTGTAAGCTATAATGCCAAATAATTGCCTTGCCTCAACTTTTCAATTATAAATTAGTTATAATTGCCTTGCCTCAACTTTTCACTTATAAACTAGTTATTTTTTACCAACTTTAAATACAATTTATAGAACAAAAGAAAAAAAAACTTCACAAAGGGTAATTCACAATGAAAGCCATTTATCATTATGGGGTAATTAAAATTTTGCAGCTTTTTCTCATTAGCCTTTTCCCTCAACTTAGTTTCTATTGATTTTGTCTCAAATAATTGAGGGAAAATTATTACAAATCTTATGCACTCTTGAATACCAAAGCCTAATTACTAAATTTTAGCTCCTATATTCATCAGATTTACCTGTGCTTGCCATTATTTTTCTCTCTTGTAATTAGGTTCTGTCCAACATTATCAACTCATCTTAAAGACTGGAGGAAAATTCTTGTGTTAATTTTTTTAGTTCTCCATCAGATAAGTGAAGAGAGTTTAAAAAACAAAGAAACAAACAAAAAACCAAAAAGTACTGTCTTGAGCAAACAGACAATAGCCTAATATTTTGCACAAATAAAGAAAACTTACTACTACTATACATGAAGAATTGCAAGTATTATGAAATACTTACGTTGCAAGGATGTTTAAATATCGTCTAATATAATTACACATCTACAGTTGGAGTTCCTTCTAACATCATTACCAGGTCTATCCTCGATTCCTGGTTGAATACTTCCAGTGTCTGGAAAAAAGTTCTTTCAGAAAGCTAATTATAACAGTTTATATATAGCATAACAACTTATCAGACTACCCTAAATAAATAGAATTTTAATCTTTGTTTTTCAATTTTATGGTTTCCAGTCAAATGGATGTGAAACTTCAAAATAATTGTAATATAATTATGTTACTAACCTTCCTATTAATACCAGAATTTAAGTCCAAAATTGAGCTACAGCTATTTTCCTTATAATAAAGTGACATATACTCATGTACTCATCAAATGTTTGTTGATGTTTCCAGAAGAAAAAATGCTCAGTCTGTTACATAAAAATTATGCATGTTTGAATGACAGTTTTCTGGTCTCCATAGATGGTTTCAGAGGGATTGTCACCTCGTCTCTTGCTCATTGCAACATCAAGCACGAAATCTGGTTTGTATCAATAATACACACAGAATTCACAATTGGGCTTTTACAAATTTGGTATAGAAACTGTGGGGACAATCTAAATGGTGAACTTTCATTTTCCTTTTATCTCTGCTTCCTTTACTCTTCCTTTTGTGGGTGGCCAGAAGGGAAGAAAGAAGTATTTGGATATGAAATCTACAGTGAAATTTCTGATGGAATAAGGAAACTGACCTCAAGGTTTAGAATATGACAGATAAATATATGTATATTTAACTATCATATTCTCAAAAAATATATATATATATTTTTTTTTTCTTCATCATGTTCTACAGAATAATTCGCTTAATATTAGTCATGTACTATGTTTTCTGTTTGATACACATTTCAAAAGACAAAGTGTACCTTGAGTTGTTGTCTGGAAATGTTTTGCAAACTAAACTAAAGGGGCATTGTTTTGGTTAGCAGAAGTATGAAATTGACCAGGATTTGGACAAAATGCTCTGAGGGCAATACAAATGTATGCAATGTGGCCATGACCTATAATTTATCTTTTCAAAGATTCTTATTGAAGAGAAACATACTGAAGAGGATATGAAATGTAGGTATTTAGTATTATAAGTCAGTACAACAAGTACCATGTAATAATTTACACAGAGTTTTCTATCTATCTATCTATCTATCATCTATCTATCACATTCTATTAGAGCTACTGACAATATAATCTTCCCTACCAGACTATGAGCTCTTTGAAAGTTAAAATTTTCCTTTCTTCCATTACTATATCCACTCCTTGGCCTAATGTCATATATTTGAATAGAACTAAAGACTCAATATACCAAATGCTCCTGAGTAACTGCTTGTATAAATTGAGTATTTGTATCTATCAATTATTTGCCTCATTTGGAAAATAACAAAAATTGGAATACATAAATATGGTAAGTTGCATACCATGTCAACTCTTTAAAATAATAATATTGCCCTTATTCCTCTAAAAAGCAGTATTACAGCAATAGCATTAAAAAATACTGAACTCAGATTAATTTTTTAGTTGTATTTTTCAATTAGGTACCTTTAATGTTCTAAAAGGAAAAAATTTTGAAATCATAATTTCTCCCCCAAGTAGTTTATTTAGCAAACACACACACACACACACACACACACACAAACTTTTTTTACACTTACACAATTAGTAAGTAATTGTGTAAAGAGACTCTAATATCACACAGTAAGACAATGATGGAGGCTTATAAATTATTTAATTTGGACATTTCACCCCCATGAGATCCTTTGTAAATACTAGCTACAGAAATGATCAAGCTTGACAGCATATCCTATATCCAGGATGTTGCTGACACACTGATTAATAGTATTTGAGGAGAACTATTAGCTTGAATGATAACATAAGGAAAGTTAAGTGCATTTTCTTTTGTGTTTTGCATATAGAAGTTCAGCTGAAGACAGGAAGCAAGGTGCCCCATTATTTGCAGAAATTGGAGGAGACTTAGTTCTCCTCTTAAATTAAAGCTGCAGTAGCATATTAAAAAGTCTTCCAGATTTTCTGTTATTACATTCATATTAAAAATTATTTTTTTGCCAGAAAATGTTCTTGGAATGCAAAATTCAAAGCATTTACAATCCTAAGAGTTCTAAAACATTACTGTATTTTCTTATTACTGACTAAAATGATGTTTAATTTTGAATCACCCGTGAATGACAAGCATTTTTGGATGTAATCTTTCTAGAGTCACCTTGAACACCTTATGTTTTAATCTGAAAATATATCCTTTAGCAAATTAGAAAAGAATCACCCCAAGGATGATGTGTGTTTGGGCTTATGTGATTTCATTGTAAGTTCTTTACAAAATATTCATAAATCAAGCTCATACTTAGGAATTATAGTGCTGAAGACAGTTTTACAGCATCTATATAATTGTTCTGTAAGACGGATAACATTTTTTAATTTAATAATAAATGGACTAAAATTCACTTGTAAGTGATTTCCCCACACCTCTTTCTATTTTTCTTTTTGCTAATAAATAAACTTTGGTGTCACTCTTAAGCAATAATATACATTGGATATGATTTTCAGTGGTCAAACTCATTAACCTTGAAAATGGAGTTGAAATGGAAGCTAAACCAAAATAAAACTTACCAATAGCATATGATTGATCCTTTACTTTTTGGTTTTGCTACATAAATAAAACATGCTAAATATACATTTATTATGTGTCAAACATGACTTTGGAGAGTGTCCTCTATGGTTATTCAGTAGCAAATACACAGCTTTGTGGATCTATCCAGCTTACCTGTCTCTACCATTCTTTCCATTGGGTCTGTGGCAGTAACAACAGTTTTTCATAAAAACTCAGCTTGTGAGTTATGATCAGAATTCTTCTATTATGTCATTTAATTTCACAAAAATTCCTTTAAGCTGTTTTTCCTTGCGGCAGTAAGATTTTCCGTGTATGAGGGGTCACCTTCTCAAAGTTTAAGAGCTATTTATGTTCTAAGTATTTAACGAGTTTGGTAACCTAACATTGGTAGTTTTCCAATGACAGCTGAAAAGCATAGCTTTCTGGAGGAAAATATCAAACTGCACAGCTCTCCGTTATCATTTTATGCTTAGAAAGCTTGTGTGCATTAAGATTTCTAAAATAAACTCAATTATTTTCACCATTAATCACTTCTACGCTCCATCGAAACACATTATTTATGACTAGAGTTGTCTTAGCGTTACCCCAAATATTTATTGTGAAGCATATGAAAATAGCTTTACTCTTGGGAAAAGTAGCTCTTCTCCCCTTTTCCAGCCTATTAGTGAGAGATTTCTTTGTTTTGTTTTGTTTCTTTTTTTTTTTTGAAAGTAGATTTCCTGCAACTCTCTTCCTCAGGGTCATTTTCACTTACTTTACCTTACAATGTTGGTAGTGTTACAGGATGTTTCCCAGGGAAATTCTATTCATTATCTTCTGGAGATAATGTAGCTTAATTCATAAATGATGCTAAGCAGGCTACTCAGGCCTGGAGAGATTTGAGAGCAAACTTTTATGAAAGATTATGAAAAAAGGCTTAATTCAACTAATAATAAATTGTATCTTCGCAAAAATGGGGACATCTTAGAGAATAAATTGAATTCATTAAATATATGGAATATCAAATTTGAGGGAAAAGGAGTTCTGCTTCTTTGAATTTATTCCTTGTAATTATTGTGACCAGAGCCAAGTCAGAACTTGAAGTCATTTCTCTCTTTCTCTCCCTCCCTCTCTCTCTCCCCCCCACCCCGTCTCTGTCTCTGCCTCTCTCTCTCTCTCTCTCTCTCTCCTCTCTCTCTCTCTCTCTCTCTCTCTCTCTGTTGGCTTTTCTGTTTGTTTTGTTATTCTCATTTTTTTGTTGTTGATTGGTTGGTTTTTAACCTCAGGAACAGAGTTGTTAATCACACTACTTAACTCACAGCAGATTGTTCAATTAGTCCATTCTGTTTAAAGACTTTCACAGGTTTCATTAATTGTTTATTCTCTCTTAACAGAACTCTTCATTTCCATTCCCAAGCCCATAAGCAACATCCTAATTGGGAAGTTTGCTGTATGGGTTCACAAAAACATAGATTTACTTTTATTTATTCAGTTTTTAAAGAAAATGAACAGAGAAGTGTACGTCATCAATATACCCATTTAATCTGCTCCCAGATCAAGAAATAGGATACTAACTGAAGCCTAGGATTTCTCATCATTTCCATTCCAGTCAATATCCTTCAAGAGTAGTACGCACAATACTGATGTTTATTGGCACAAATTAGATTAGTCTATTTTGGAACTTTACATATGTAGAATCAAACAATGTATACATTTTGTGGTTGGCTTCTTTCATTCCCTTAGTTCCTAAGATGTGTATTTATAGTTCATTAATTCTCATTGCTGTGCAAAATGTCATTGCATAATATGACAAAATTTACTCATGGGCATGTTGGCTGTTTTCAACATTTGGCTATTACAGATGCTTCTAAGAACAATATTGCGTATGTGTTTTAGTCCCAATAAGTACGTATCTGGGGGAGGTTGTTCCTAAGAGTAGAATTGCTGAATAATAGTATACCTATATATTCAGCTTTAGTAAATAATGCAACATAGCTAGCCAAAGTGGTTGTATCAATTTTCCTGCCCCTAAGGAGTACATGAGAGATTTAATTTCTCCTCATCTACAAGAACATCTGCTATGATATGCCTTTTTTATTTTAGTTTGTCTGATGTGTATGTGTGTGTGTGTGTGTGTGTGTGTGTAGAGAGAGAGACATATATATATACACACACACACAAACATATATGAATGTAGTTAGCTTTTTTATTTGAGGGGTTATTTAAATTTCCAGTTCATTGAAGAGTACCTGGGTGGCTCAGTCAGTTAAGTGATTGACTCTTGATTTCACTCAGGTCGTGATCTCATGGTTCATGAGACTGAGCCCCGCATAATGTGCTGCACTGACAGCTGACAGCATGGAGCCTACTTGGGATTCTCTCTCTCTTTCTCTCTCTGTCTCTCTGCCCCTGTCCAGCTTGCATATGCTCTCCCTCTCTTTCAAAATAAATAAAAAAGCATAAAAAGTAAATGTCCAATTCATTCAATTCAGGGGTTAAATCAGCTGCTAGAAACTGACACTACCACAATGTCTTGAACCAAGTCATCCATAGATTGTAACACAACATAACGACACAGAGTCTATAGTTATCCAGAAGCAGCGTAGAAGTTTATGTATAATTGGAAAAAATAAGCCAGCAAACTTTAATTCAAATTTAAAATTTAAAAATAAATTTGTTACATTTTAAAGTAGATATATTACTATTATGCTCCCTTTTATTTTTTAGTCTTTATATTGTAATGCACACATAATGTAAGCATATGATTCATTAGTATTGAAAACTGAATAAAACCATGAATTCTTCATTCCAACCAAGATATAAAACATTTCAACAGCTGTAGAAAGTTGCACTTCATCCCATTTTGGTCAATCCCCATCCCTCAAAAGGTAAACATTGTTTTGACTTTTGTCACCATGGATTAGATTGCCCTGCTTTAGAATTTCATATACACGAAATCGTATAGTACGTATTATTTACTTTCTTGTATCTGGCTTCCTTTATCAACATATGTTTTTGAAACTCATCTGTGTTTTTGAATGTAGCACTTGTTCATGGTCTTAAATTGCTAAGTAGCACTTCAGTATTCTGACATACAAACATAGCATTCTCCTCTAGATAGATATTTACACTGTTTCTTGTTTGCGGCTATGATTAATAAAGCTGATATAAAAATTCTTTTAATGGTCTTTTGTTTAACCTAGAAATAAAATTACTGACTCCTAAAATGTACATTTTTTTTTTTATAAGAAACAACTAAATTTCCAGGGCGCCTGGGTGGCTCAGTTGGTTAAGCGTCTGACTTCGGTTCAGGTCATGATCTCACAATTTGTGAGTTTGAGCTCTGCATTGGGCTCTCTGCGGTCAGCACAGAGCCCACTTCGGACCCTCTCTTTCCCTCTCTCTCTGCCCCTCCCCCACTCACTCATTTTCTCTCTCAAAAATAAATAAACAAACAGAAAAGAAACAACTAAACTTCCAAAAAACTGTAGCGTTTTGGGTCTCCCACCAACAATGTATGGAACTTGCAGTTGCTCCCGATGTCCTACAAAAATAATATATGTATTTATTTTTTTAACTTTTTTTAACGTTTTATTTATTTTTGAGATAGGGAGAGACAGAGCATGAACAGGGGAGGGTCAGAGAGAGGGAGATACAGAATCTGAAACAGGCTCCAGGCTCTGAGCTGTCAGCACAGAGCCCAATTCAGGGCTTAAACTCACGGACCGCCAGATCATGACCTGAGCCAAAGTCGGATGCTTAACTGACAGAGCCACCCAGGCGCCCCGAATATATGTATTTATGATACATATATAATATGTATATACATACATATATAACAGTAACAAAAAGTCATATATGTGCATATTTATATATACATTCACACAGAATATACATACACATGTATATATGTTAAATTAAAATAAATTAGACATTTCACCGGTCACATTCTCTGATAATAATTAAAGACAGGAAATACTAGAAAAAATACTAAAAAATGTCACCTCATTCTTTTCAAGTCTATTTACTTATTTTGAGAGAAAAAGTGCAAAGGGGTAGGGGCAGAGAAATAGAGAATCCCATGCAGGCCCTGATGAGGGCCCGAACTCACAAACTGTGAAATTATGATCTGAGCCACAGTTGGATGCCTAAGCGACTGAGCCACCCATGTGCCCCTAAAAAATGTCATTTCTTAGTACTTATGAAATGGTGTTGTATATAAACTCTGTATCAGAAACTGAAATTAAAAATTACCTACTAATTAATGACATTATAACCCATACATCTAATGACCATATTAACCAAAAAGTTGGCGGATAGCAGTTAAAAATATAACCAGAAAATGATTTATAGCTTTGATCTTCTGAATTGACTCATTCATTAATTTTTAATGCTATTACTATAAAAAAAAAACACTGAAAAATCATTGAGCTAATTATTCATTTTAAAGAGACCAAGGAAGAAACAACTAAACAAATAAAGACTACAAAAGTATAAGAAGAAATAATTATCAAAGCTAAAGTTTACATAATATTGAAACAAGAAATAATAAACCAAAGCTAAGTTTTTGAAAGGTCTGAATAAATGAATGCTTAGCAAGCATGATCAAGAAATTTTGTATATATTTCTTCTGTGAATGTGAATATGTTCAGGCCTTTTTATTAATAATCTACAAATATCTCAGAAAAATCTAAATACCTATATCCATTGACTTATCAATAGCACTTTTAGAAATATAGTCATATATATAAAGCACTCATTTAATGGACATATGCACAATGATGCTTATGGCAGCATTGTATGTGGAAGCATTAAAAAATAAATGATTGAAACATTTATGATGTATCCAACCTAGGGAATTTTATGCAGTTATAAATAGAATAAGTAGATCTATATATATTTTCTTAAAGGAAATCTATTATGTATAGTTAGGCTTAAATACATAGTTGCAGACTAATGAGTGTATTGTGATTCTATTTTTAAGAGAAATAACTTTTATCTGTATGAATTTTCTATACGTTTGCATTTGCATAAATAAATTTTGGAAGGACACAGGTTGAAATGTTAAAATATCTCAAATCAGAGCAATGGGATTTAGGGAAGTTGTGGCAAGATCATTAACTTTTTAAATAAAATCCTGCAATGCCTGGCATGTTAAAATAAACAAGCAGCAATCACGTGATTTTAAAACCAGTAAGTAAAAGTAAAACAAAGTATTTTTTAAGAGTGGAAGAATAAGTAAAACTGAAGTCCCCTGCCTGAAAAAATTGAAATATTATGGGAGGACATAGTAAAAATAGATAATCTATTTTGCTTTGTCTATACTGGAAAGAAAATTTAAATTTTTTTTAATGTTTATTTATTTTTGAGAGAGAGAGAGAAAGACAGACGGGGGGGGGGTGGGGCAGAGAGAGAGAGGGAGACCCAGAATCCGAAGTTGTCAGCACACAGCTGGACGCAGGGCTCAAATCCAGGAACCATGAGATCATGACCTGAGCTGAAGTTGGACGCTTAACTGACTGAGCCACCCAGATGCCCCAAGAAAATTTTAATCAAATGAAAACTGAAGCACTGAATAATTAAAAAAGGAAATAATGTCACATATTTTATTTTAGTTTATTCTTTTTTTTGCAAACACTTTATCTTCTTTTTTTCTTACAAGTTTTTATTTAAATTCTGGTTAATTAACATGCAGTCTAATATTAGTTTTAGGTATAGGATTTAATGATTCATAACTTACATACAACACCCGGTGCTCATTACAAGTGCCCTCAATACCCATCGCTGCTCCCACTTCCCCTCCAGCAACCTTCACTTTTCTTCTCTATAGTTAAGTCTGTTTTATGGTTTGCCTCTCTCTCTGTCTCTCTCTTTTTTCCCCTATGTTCATCTGTTACATTTACCACCTCTTCTCTCTTCTTTATCCATTCATCAGTTGATGGACATTTGCACTGTTTCCCTAATTTGGCTATTGTGGATATTGCTGCTATAAACATTGGGATGCATCAGTATTCTTTGGGTAAATACCTAGTAGTACAATTGCTGGATCTTAGGGTAGTTCTATTTCTGCCTTTTTGAGGAAACGTCATACTGTTTTCCATGTTTCTATTTTAAATTTATAGTGTTCTTCATGATCAGAAAAACTATATTCCAAGACCCTGAAATATTTTGTAGTTATTATAGGAACAAATTTAACATTCTTAGAGAGTAAAATATGAAAACCCAAGTATATACCCAAGTGAATCTCCTTTGTCCTCAATAACTTCTCTAGAGACACTTTTTAGATACACTGTATCTTAATTCCACCATGTTAGTTAGAACAGTCTTTTGTAATATAAACAAGATGAGATGAAGACTGTACAATGGTTAAGTCAAATTGTTAAACAATTATTTACTCATTGGCTTGAAGAGAGATCCCAAGTGGTACAGCACAGAGAAGGACACTGTTTTTAATGAGAAGTTTGATAAGAATGTGGGTCTGCATCATCATATTTTAAATCAAGTTTTGTGTCATTAAAATTTCACACGCTATATTTGCTGGTAGGATCATAGAACATGTGCAATTAAATATATCCTAGTTTAAACTCTCTTATAAATGTTTGCTCTACACGTAGTTCTTTCTCAACACACATACTTTTTAAAAGTAAATATTTATTTATTTTGAGTGTGAGAGTTCATGAGTACAGGAGGGGCAGAGAGGAGGGAGAGACAGAATCCCAAGCAGGCTCCATCTTGTCATTGTGGAGCTGAACATAGGGCTTGATCCCAAGAACCATGAGATCATGACCTGAGTGGAAATCAAAAGTTGGATGCTCAGCTGAGCTACCCAGGCACCCCTAACATACATACATTTTCCCCCCAGAATTTACTGTAAATATTTTAGTGTCAAATTCACCAAAGGATATGCTTTGTATTTTTCTTATGTGTTCATTTAATTTGACTAAAACTTTCAAGCCTATGAAGTGAAATTCAGAGTGATTTTTAACAAAGATGAAAGAAGCTATTTTTGATATATTTAGATTACATTATCCTAGATGGAAAACTAAAACTCAAGTGAAAGCTTCAAGTTTTATTAGATACAATTTATATGGCTATATTATATAAAAGAGATTTATAGGGTGAAAACACTGTACACACTTGGGTGGACCTTGGTGATAGAACCTATCTAAAAGCTAGAACTTATTTCATTATAGATCCCTAAAGTATAATTCATTATATATTAAAATAACAACTAGAAATAACATATAGTCATAAATAAGACATTATGCCCATGAATTATGGCACTAAAATGCAATATATACCACTGTTAAAGCTATGGTGTAGCTCTATAAGTACTCTTGCTAAAAAAAAAAAAAAATTCTCCAAAATCTATATTTAATGGAAAAGAAAAACCAACGTACAGAACAATTTATATACTGAATGTCTTTTTGTTGCTAAAATATAATGCATACACATATACACTCATATATGTATATGTCCACTGATACAGCTAGAATTCTGAGTATGTTAAATAACAAACTATTGATGGTTTACGTTTCTGGGGAGTAGACTGTGTTACAGAGGAGACAGGATACTCATTGTATATCATCTTATATTGCTTAAATATTTTATAATGGCATGTGTTGTTATTAATACAAGATAAACTGAAAGTATATACAAAGTACATGTAAAAATTACCCCTCAGATCTAATACATTTCTAAAGGTCTGTGATCACCTAATACTAAAGTACTGACTACATTCAAGCTATATGGTTAAAGCTGTCTTATTCTACTCCAATAATTCACTTTTTATTTGTATTCAACTTATAGCCATCTTTATCATTCACTGTATTTTCTATAACTTTTACCTTTATATATTTCTAACATTTCATTAAAATAGATTGATTATGAAATTATTTAATTTTAATAATGACATACAAGGCTTTTTATTTTTTCAAGGTTTTAAGGTTTTTATCTTTTAAAGATTTTTTAATAAAAGATCATTTCCACATGCCTACATCTCTCAAATTATCAAAAATCCCTGTCTTCAAGATACTCATAATGTTACTGGTCCTCTTTCTATATTATTTCACAGTACTTTTTATATTAATAATATTTACATTACTATTTATATTTTGAACAATTTCTAAAAGTGTATTAAATGTATTTCATACAATTTCATAAGTGTATTAAATGTATTTATGAATATTCCTACTTCTAGTACTTCACACTAAAAGTAGCTTAATTTCATATTTATCCTGAATTATAGCTCTGACATCACTGGTCTTGAATTGCTCAAGGAAACTGATCATATTGTGGGGGAATAAGTCAAAAAAAAATCGGCTATTTAAAAGTTTTTAAAATTTTTTTAAATGTTTATTTTTGAGAGAGAGAGAGAGAGAGAGAGAGACAGAACACAAGCACACGAGGGGCAGAGAGAGAGAGAGAGAGAGAGAGAATCTGAAGTAGGTTCCAGGCTCTGAGCTGTCGGCACAGAGCCCAACACGGGGCTCCCACCCACCAACCATGACATCATGACCTGAGCCCACGTGGGACGTTCAACCGGCTTAGCCACTGAGGTGCTCCCACATACTAGATATTTTGAGGGTTCGAACAGATGTTTGCTGTTGGGGTATGTTAAGATATGCAAATGGAGATATTGAATAAGTAGTTTAATATAGAGGGGTGGAGTTCCGGGTGAGGTCTGGGATGGAGGTAATAATTTAGGAATCGTCTACAGTTAGATAATATTTAAAGTTTATGACACTAGATGAGATTGTCAAGGAAATGGGTATACACAGTAAAAAGAAGGAAAGACAAAAATTCCCTGGGATATTTCAATGATTAAAAGTTAGCAAGATGGGAAGGATATAGGAAGGAAACTGGCAGGACCATATCATGGGGTTAGGAGAGTTTAGTTCCCTGTGAGCCAAGTAAAGAAAATATTTCACAAACAGATGTTTCATAAACATAGTTAGCTGTGTCTAATTTGTATATGGATCAAGAAAGATGAAGAATAATATGAAGCATGGATATATAAATGTGCAGACAGGATATTTTAAAACCTTTGAGGTTAGAAGCATTACAAGTTTGAAAAGCTAAAATGTAGGTTGGCCATCAAACATAGCTCACACATATGCTGAATAATCATAATCTCTTTATTTTGGGTGTACTAGATAAAGTTGATATAGTGATTTATAAATAAATGTAGTAAATCATACATCTAATTTTTTCCCAGGAGGCAACAATCTGGCAGATATACAATTCAGAATTGGAGTATTAAGAATTGAAAGAGAAGTGGACAATTCATAGGGATATTTTCTAAAGTGTCCTAAGCTTTCTCACAGCCCTCTTTGAATAAAATCTTCATAAATATTTTATGTAGAATGTTTATAGTTCTTCCAAGAATGAATAAAGTCAAGCATGACCTCAAATCTTTTAGAGTAGAGTTGAAAGAACAATTTTATTTCTTTCTAAGAAATCATAGACATGGTAAGTATATTAAACTAATGTTCAGAAGCAAGAATAAATTTTCAATCTTACCAGAAATGAGTTGAGACAGATTTTTCAAAGCATCAATAATGTAATTTCTGTCAACTAGAGTATGTTGTATTGAGTATATCAGGAATATAGAACAATAAATTTGAGCATTACTCCATAATAACACTTGAAACCATAATGGCTGAATATTATTAGTCATGTGTAGAGTATGGATAGTAAAACAAATGGTGCTAATAATTGAGACCTAGGACAGGATTCTGGAGGTATCATTATTGATAGTGTAAGAATAATTGGAAGAGTTTACAAAATCACACTTTTAACAAAGGCAGTGTGTAAAATAATTTCTCCATCCATTTATTTTAATATAAGCAACAGTAAGGCTGCAGAACTATGGAATAGAAATAAAGACTTTGAAAACAGAATTTATATGTCTCAATTTCAGTCCCACACTTAAAAAATCAAACATATTTTTGCAATAATTAACTAATAAGAAACAATTTCCTAAAAGAGAAGTGGTCAAAATATAATACCATCACTAAGAAATGAGGTATTTAAGGTAATTCTTCCAGACATGACTTCATTTGCAAACACCTATAATAATTATTTCAAAAATATGAAATAAACAAGCCATGACTAGAATAGTTTTTCACAAAAATTCCAAAATGTTATATTTCATAAAACACATTTCATATATCTGTGCCATTAGATACATTTACTCCAAAAAATGTTCCCAGTTTCTTAAGCAGCCAATTAGTATTTGATCAAGACAGTCACTACCACTGAATATAAATGAAGGTATGTATGGGGTTGGCACAGAGGCTTAACTTTTATGTCATAGCCCCATATACCACCCAATGCAATTTTTATGAGAGGAATATTTTCCCCTTTTAATAAAGAGGTTAAAGGGATGTATTAATCATCAATCTCCCCTGAAAAAAAATTATAAAACAATAAAATCTCAAATTAGAGTTGTAAAAACGGGAGCAACTACCTCATGCAATAACAAAAAAAAAAAAAAAGGAAAAAGATAAAAATATAGATTCAGAAGAAATAGATTAAAGATCCAAATCCCTCAATAGCCCCTTCTATGACTTTGGTCTACTCAGATTCCTCAGGTCTTAATTTCCACATTTGTAAAACAGAAATACACTCTTCAGAAATATTAGAGGAGACTTTGATTTTGAACTCCTATGGGACTTCTGAGGATTCAGGTTGGAACTACTGCTGTTGCCTCCCCTAATAATGAATGAGGAACAGGGAAAAAAAAAAAAGTGCCTCACAAATTCTCTGCCAGTATTGGGAGTTTCCTGATCTGCTCCTTGTGTCAGAACTAGAGCACTTCTGGAGCTTTCTTTTCATGTTCATGTCCCACTTCTGCATTCAGGCAGGGGGATACTGGAAAAGAAAAGCAGATAGTGGTGTAGGGAGTGAACTCACTGTTGGCTTATTGACACTCACTTGTTTATTGAGACCCTACTATAGGTTTCTAGGTATTATCAATTCAAATTTTTATAAAATTTGCTCTTACCCTGCAGGGAATTAAACCATACATTATAGGATATCCAAGTAAAATATTCCAGTATGTTGTATGGAGGATTAAATATGATGTTTTTTAAATTATTTATCCACACATTTAAACTATTATAATTCATAAAAATTGCTAGGAGTAAGATAATGTGCTAATAAAAATAAATTTTAGATAAGTTGAAAAACAAACTCAACTAACTAAAGTGTCTTTATAGGATAAACACATAAAAATAGATACGAAAATGTCAAAAAATAGAGGCATGGGTGAAATATGCTTGACAAAACAGGAAAATAAAGAAATGAAGGGAGCAAAGAGGGATTTTACTGTCAAAATAGTATTTGTGAGCAAAATAATTAAATGGGAACAGATTTTTTTAAGAAATAACATTCTTCTTGTAACTATACTGCTTTTTCACTGCCTACTTGTTTAGAAAAATTATCAGAATGAAATTAGTAGTGATGACAATCAAGATGTGATTACTTTTAAATGTACTTACATATTAGATATTTCCAGATTTGCATGGCACATGAATTCCTAAGAACTCAAAGCATTATGCAGCAATTTCTATGTAATATTTTTAGAGCAAAGGAGCAGCCATTGCTTCAAAGGTCTGCAGGAGCAGACAAGAGTGTTTTTATATGGATGACTTCATTTAACAAATATTATAAAATTAAGACTTAGAAATCCCTTTTGAAACTCAGAAACTGAAAAAAAAAAACTTGAAGGGTTGCCTGAAAGATAATCTGCTTACAATTAGGGAAGATTGCACACATAACAGAAGGAAAACTTGTGATTTTAGTGATGTGCTCCCTCACCCTTAGCCAAAGAAAAATAGAACCCAGTTTCTGATTCCTGTGTATTTGCATATCTTACTGCCAGAAAAGAGTATTTATTTCACATCTGTAAATCAAATTTCAGTTTAATAGAAACTATTATTCCATATTATATTGGAACAGAGCTGACATTTTCTGTGACATGTAGGAGGCCTTAGAGACTTGAAAACTATGGCTTGCAGGGGAGGAAAAATAATTTTTTCTCAACTTTTCTAGATTCCTAGCTGAAACCTCCCTGTAATAAAAGATTAATAGGAGAAAAACAAACAGAATTTTAATAACATGTATACCTCCTGTATACATGGGAGATAACCAGGAAAACTAACTCCTCGAAATGGCCCAAATCATGACCTGAAATGCCATCTCCACATAAAGATAAAGATGTCGTAGGTGTGGGAGGCTATCAAAAAAGTACAGAAAACACGGGTAAGGTTGTTATGTAGATTTAGGGCCTTGTCTTCTCTATTGATGAGGGTTTCTAGAACTTTAGTCATCCTTCTCTTTGGGTTATGGTGAAGGAGACACTATTACAAATGGAGTTTTTGGGGGTTCCTGGGTGGCTCAGTTGCTTAAGCGTCTGACTCTTGATTTCCAATCAGGTCATAATCTCATGGTTCTTGAAATCCAGCCCTGCCTTGGGCTGTGTGCTGACAGAAAGGACCCTGTTTGGGATTCTCTCTCTCCTTTTCTCTCTTTGCCCCTCCCCTAGTCATGCTCATGTGTGCACATGGGCCGGCTTGTCCATTCACACTCTCTTGGTCTCTCAAAATAATTAAACATTTTAAAAACAAACAAATGTAGTTTTTCTTACAAATGTAAATGTCTCTTACAAGAAAGTAACTTCTATTCACTTTGCAGAGCTTTTCTTATGTCTGCTGTTTCTTAAAAATAATCAGCCTAAAATAATCCTTATGCCAAAGAGACATATTTTGGGGTGGTAAATTCTGCTCCCTTTTGGACTATAGCTACATACACATTCAAAATATCATCTTCTCTAAATAAAACTAAGACTGTATTCTGACCAAACACAAGTTCTTATTTTTAAGTCATTTCTGGCATGAGCTTTCATTTCAACTGAAAACACTCTCAGAATAATCTCCGGCAGTTAAAAATAACATATTTTAAAACAAAGTCCAAACTGTTGAAGAACAAACCACATGGAGCTATTCTATTATTTAAAATTACACCTGCTACAGTTCTTCCTTCATATGACCCCTTCATATCCTCACCCAATATAAATAAACATTATTTCAGTTAAATTCTCTCTCATAGACACACGTAAACAAACATACATAAAAGTTAGTGAAATTCAAGTCTTCTATGAAAAATATATGCTTTTTATAGTAAGAGTATACATTAAATATAATATTGAAAAATGCATATATTATCAAAACCAAAAGTATTTGTGTAGTAAGAAAAACCAAAATCAATAATATATGAAGACATAAACTTGGTAATAACCATCACTAGAATATTGAAAAGACATATAGCACATGCAAATGGTGTGTTACTTAATAATATTTTGAACTAAATGTTGTATATACAAGAATTTATACAAATAACTGTAAAAATGATGTGACTTTTCTTCAAGAATATATATCAGAATAGAAGCCCTAATATCACAGGAAAAGAAACTAAAGGAAATACAATACATTGATACTGTTGGGGAGCAAGAATTCTCTCAAAGGTCCTTCTAGCTGGACTAAGAATCAAATTGACATAAGACATATTAACAGGAGAAAATCCAATTTAATAGGTATGCATACATCAACTAAACATGGAAATTCCAAGGACAGTCAGGCAAAATGAGATATATATGTCATTCTGAACTAAGAAGAGGGCTAGGTAGAGGTCCAGGATTTGAGAGGAAAGGAAGGCACTTCAAAGGGCTATAAGAAGAGATCTTGGTAATTAGTTGTTTGTCCTGCCATACAGATGAGTCATTTAGGTAAAATTTATCTCTGTTCATAGCTCTTATTGTGGGGATATTAAAGACCCCCAATTTAGGTCCTTCTTTGTAGTTAAGAAGGACCAAAGTTTCTCTTGTGCCCACATGGTTTCAAGTGTCTTTAGCTGTAGCTCTAAATAATCCATATGTCAAAATGGCACATTCTGGTTGGTGGGGGGGGGGGGGGGCGGGACTATCCTAAACCCCTTCAATACAAAGGATATTTGTGCAATTATTATTATTATTCTCAGTGCTGTAAAATATTTAATAACCTAAAAGAACATTTAGAGTGTACAATTAAATACAAAAGAAGCCCATAAAATTGTTAAGTGGTTTAATCTTAAATAGCAAAAATACATTTCCATTTGGATCACATACAGTTGATCTTTGAACAATGTGGGGCTTAGGGACACTGACTCCCCCCCACACACAATTGAAAATCTGTGTATAAATTATGAATCCCTGAAAACTAAACTACAAATAGAGCCTACTGTTGACCAGAAGTTTGAATGATAACATAGTCGATTAGCACATATGTTGTATGTTTTATATACTGTATTCTTAAAGTAAAGTAAGATAGAGGAAAGAAAATGCTATTAATAAATGCAAGAAAAAGAAAGTACATTTACAGTGCTGCACTGTACTTATTTTTAAAAATCCATGTATTAGGTGAACCTGCACAGTTCAAACCTATGTAGTTGTAGGGTCAACTGTAAAAACTATAAATGTGTTTGCAAATAACTATAACAAAATATTAAAGCATATTTTTGTTTCACTTTCTCTATAGTAATAATATTACTTACTGCAATGTTATAAATTATTAGAATAAAGAATTTTGAGGATATCAGCTCATGGACAATCAAGATTTCATGGTATTTCCCCCCATAATATGTATACTGGCACAATTTTACTCATAATTCTATTAATCTTTAAATTATAGATCATATTTTGAGTTTATTTTAATAATTTCTATTAATAAAATACCTTGGTTAAAGATACATACACACACACACACACACACACACACACACAGCAGTTTATAAAATGATCCCTCCATGTACTGTATTACCCATTAAAAGTACCTTGTAAAAATATGATAGTTTGATAACCAATAAGGAACTCATATATGAAGAATATTTTCACTGTGCATAAAAACATAAATACAACATCTCTGGGGGAGTTGATGGAGTAGCAATTTATGATAATGACCCCCAGATTGATTTTTGCTCCCACCTTTAAATGAAATTTCCAGGGGCACCTGGGTGGCTCTGTCGGTTGGGCATCTGACTTCAGCTCAGGTCATGATCCCACGGTTGTCATGAGTTGGAGCCCCACGTCTAGCTCTGTGCTGACAGCTCAGAGCCTGGAGCTTGCTTCGGATTCTGTGTCTCCCTCTCTCTCTGCCCCTCCCCCGCTCACTCTCTGTCTGTCTCTCTCTCTCTCTCAAAAATAAACATTAAAAAATTGAAAAAAAATAAATGAAAATTTCCATCTTTTTTGCCGATAAATTGCTTAGGGAAAGTCACCACTAAGGCAGCAAACTCTCTTTCTTCAAAGTCAGAAAGCAAATTACAGTCTTTCCAACACTGCATTTTTCAGACATAAGAAACATATGTTCCCCAAACTCTAAATTACTCAAAGTTTGCTGAATGGCCCCTCTCTTTAAGATCCTAGCTCTAGGAACTCACAGTATCTCATATTTCTTGCTTTAAAATTCCTTAATTTCTCCAGTCTCATTTATAGGTTGGAGATAGTTGGTTATTTAAGGGACCTCACCTCAAAATAGCTCTAGAGCACATATTTTGTATGCATTATTGAAATAGTCTAGATAGAAACTCACTTGGAAAAATGAGTAGTATTTGTTACAAGTTTTCATGAAGTATCATTCAAAACTGGATTAGAAAGTAGAGTTTTAATCTTTTGTCATTCAGTTATTAATAATTTTATTAGGAAGCAAAGACATGCTCATAATAAAATAGAAATGAACAGAGATGCCTGGGTGACTCAGTCAGTTGAGCGCCCGACTTAGGCTTAGGTCATGATCTCATGGCTTCTGGGTTTGAGCCCCGTCTTGGGCTCTATGCTGACAGCTCAGAGCCTGGAGCCTGCTTCAGATTCTGTGTCTCCCTCTCTCACCGCTGCTCCCACTCTCATGCTCTTTCTCTCTCTTTCTCTCAAAAGTAAACAAAAATATAACTCATGTTGTATTTTGTTTCCTAATAGTTGGAGAAATATTACCCAACTTTCAAGCTAACATATTAACCTAACATAGTTTCATGGATGCTAGTATAATATGTGAAACTCCTGGATCAGAGACATGAGTATTTGACTCACAGAAATCACAGAAGCCAGGATATCATAATTTTTGGTGCTGATCGTCTGAACTTCAATGCTCAGGGAATGAAGAAAGAGAGCCAAACAATACCTACACATGCAGGGGTTTGTGTTGAAGAAGAGGAATCCATAATTAAGGAAAGTTGAGTCCTTTTTAATAGCAGTAAGCCTGCACTTTGCTCCAGAAGGAAACTGTATTTCTATCTTCAAAGAATGTTTCTTATCAAAATGCATAAGCAAAATATTTAACAGAGAAACAATAATAGAATATAGTGAAGTTGTTTGTATTTGATTTTAGCAGAGGACTTTTTTCAGAAATATAGAATAAATAGTAAAAGGATACATTGAATGAAAAGATATATTGAGTGAAATTATCAAAAACTGAGAGTTCTGCAAGCTTCATTTTTAGTCTAGAGATAATAATGCATTAATTGTGGACTTCAGATATAAAATAGTAATTTAAACACTAAAGTTTCAGAAAATTATTACAGAAGTTGAATATAACATGAGCCAGAAATTATTCTTGTTGTTGCCATTAAGAGCAGTGATAGTAGTCATAATATTACTACTCTTGGAATGAGAAGAGAGACAGAGAATTGTCTGAGACCACTGTTCATGCTTAGAATAAACAAGAAATGATGTTGGCTAATTATATAGGTGAGTCGTCCTCACAGAGAAAGGAAAAACTAGACCAGTATATTAGATGTGGACTAAAAATAAGACTAACCCATGATTCACTGGGAGCCTTATAAAATATCAATATCAAAATACTTATTGATCTGTTGATTGATAGATGGATATAGATATAGATATTGGTAAATATATACTAATACCCAAATCTCAACTCAAACACAGTGGTGCGAGTTTTTACGTATCAGACCCAAAAGCCTGATTTTAAAATCATTGTCCAGATAGTCCAGCCTTAGCTCAGAAACACAATTCTAGAAGACAGATAATGCCTAAATTTCACAGGGCAAAATTAAACGAGAATCAATTTAAGATAAGAGCCGTACAAATTCTTGTAATGACATTACTATTCAATTATTTTAAGTCATTTTATGTCACTTCTATGTGAATAATAAAGAGAACATTTTAAGTATAACTTATTTTGCCTATTATTTTTGCATCAAAGAGAGTAAGTTTAATTATGATTTTTACTCCCTTTATATATACCTTTTTAAAAGAATGATAGGATCCTATATAAAAAATGGAAATATATTGAAATAGGAATTATAATTACACCTTCTATAAAATTATTAATTTTAATAGTGAAACCTGAATAGTGCTATAAATCAATTATATTTTTCATGCTGAAATTTTATTTTGTATTCTTCACAGTTACAAATCCTTCTTATGCTTGGGAAAATATTTGTGCCAAAATACAATATGTAGTTTCCTATTTGTTTTTCTTTTAAAGTTTTTAATGCTTATTTATTTTTGAGAGAGAGAGAGAGAGAGTGCATGAGCAGGGGAGGGGAAGAGAGACACAGAATCTGAAGCAGGCTCCAGGCTCTGAGCTGTCAGCACAGAGCCCAATATGGGGCTCGGACCCACAAACCTTGAGATCATGACCTGAGCTAAAGTCAGACACTTAACCAACTGAGCCACCCAGACACCCTTGTACTTTTCTGTTTGTATTTTTTTTTCGATGTACTCATGTCACTTGACTTGAAATTTTAGAAACTCTACATCTTGACATAGGAAAAGTGTTAATTTTGTATGGACTCCTGTATCATCATGTCTTATTTCCACATTAATGCTATAAATGGTGAAATATTGGTGTATTAGAGTGAAACAAAACCACGCTTATTTTAATAACTGATACAAGAGCTCTACTTTTATAAAAACTGCAAAGCTGCTGATGTTGCTGCTGTTGTTTTAAGAGAAAATTAGATATCTATCAATGAAAACCTTGATGATATAATCTGTAGGGACACCATAAAATATAGTTACACTGCTCTGGAAAGAACTCTAGTAAAGGCTATGCATGGCAAAGGAGAGACAGACTAACCAACGTGCTGAGAAGCTGGAGCATGACTGAAATGGAATGAGACTATTGAAAAATCTTCAGTGGCAGGAAGCAGATGGGCAATAGAGATTCACTCAGGACTATTTCACCTATTCATTTATGAATGTATCATTCATTCATTCCAATTCAGTGGTGCAAACCTCTCAATAAATGTCTCATATCTATAGGCATCGTTTGGAATAGGAAGGAAAAACTCCAACGTCTAATATAAGACATATAAGACAAAAAGTGAGAAAAGAACTAGTATAAAACGAGATGATCCATAAATAGAACTTATAGGAAAACAAGAAATCAGAGCCAGGAGACGTGTAAGCCTTACAGCGAGTTTCCCTCAGAGAGATCAGATGTGGCATGGCACGTAGAATGATACTTCAAACCATATTTAATATAAATATGAATGCATAGGATGATTTGTGTTGACATCAGGACTTTATATGCTGTTAGTTCACTGGTTATAAAGAAAACTCCCTCTCAAATAATTTCATTTAAACTTGCCTTATACATTATAATATGTTTTATCTGTGTACCATGTTAAAATTGTCTCCTAAAGTGGTAGTATTTTACATTTTGTTATGCCTTTTAAATTGAATTCTACCCTATTCTACTGAGAAGCTACATTTAAGCACATTTTTGTTTAGTGTTTACATGTAAAATATGTAATTTTTAAAAGTTTTTTTTAATGTTTATTTATTTTTGACAGAGAGAGAGGGAGAGAGACAGAGCACGAGCCGGGGAGGGGCAGAGAGAGAGGGAGACACAGAATCCGAAGCAGGCCCCAGGCTGTCAGCACAGACCTTGACGCGGGGCTCGAAATCACAGAACGCGAGATCATGACCTGAGCCGAAGTCGACGCTCACCGACTGAGCCACCCAGGCACCCCATAAAATATGTAATTTTCATATTTTTATAGTACCCTATTTCTGTTGAGTGCATTTCCTACATTTTGCTCATTTATTTCTTACCTCTGGTAATTGAAACTGGCTGTAAATCAACTGTTATATCCTCTTAATAATTCTCATTAGAGATTCACTCATTATTTAATCTCATAATCTTGCCATTTTTGTAATTAAAAAAATTTATTATTTGTTTTGTTTTTAATCTCATGAATCTTTATTTGCTTTTAGTAAAACTTTATATTTTCTCCTCTAAAGATTTTTTTATATATAAAAATTAGTCAGAATTTAAGAAGAGGTAAATGAATCAAAATATGTTGATTATGAACTAGCTCAATAATAAAATAATGGCAACATATTTTCATATTATATAAACAATTTTTAAAGGAAGATATTTATCTAACTTAGGAATACAATAAATTTTGGGTTTTGCTTTGATATTTGACTAAAATTTTCAAATACATTTCAAAGTCAGCCTCTAGAGACCTCAGGACACAATGCCTGTTTCAACATTTTATATAGCGAGGTTTTTTCAGAATGCTCTTTCCCTTGCCTTTTAAAACTGAGTTTTATGAGCTTCGGTGTGTCCACCCTAGAACTCAGCTATTTTCCATGTAGCTCATGTAGCTCAGTACATGATGATAGCATCCATTATCAGAAGCAATATGAAGCCCACAGTTTCTGGAGAACTACACTGATCCACACATTAAAAATTACTATAAAAAATAAGAAATACAAAAGCACCTAATACAGAGGTTAAATGGGCATTAAAACTGAACAGACATTTTGCAGAGGAGAAAACACATCACAGCAATAAACATGTAAGAGATTATTAATCTTAGTAATAATCAGAAAATTAAGTTAAATCAAATGATATACCACTTTAGATCCATTTATTGACAAAAACAATAACTTTATGATAATACCAAATGTTGGAAAGGATATATATATCAATATAATCTCTTGTAATTGCTAAAGTTAGGATAACTGGTACTGACACTTTTAAAAAATTTGACTTCTCTAGTGAACTAAATACCTCACTTAAGACTCAACCAATTCACTCCACGGTGTCTATCCAACAGAATTCTTCATAAATCTACAGCATAAAAAAATGTAGAGGGTCCTTCCTATGAAAAATTCTATGTTATTGGATGTGATAACAATCCAAATGCTCATTAAAAGGACAGAGCACAAATAAACATCAGCAAATTCAGAGAACGACCTATCACACAGTAGTCAGAATGACTGAACCATACCCAGAGGAAAAAATGGGGAATCCTAACAATATATTATTCAGTGACATATTTAAGTTCCAGAAGATACGTGGCATAATGCCACTTTTATAAAATTAAAAAAAACCCTAAAACACACAATCTTGTTATGTGGGAATAAATGGTAAAGAGAGTGGACTATTTAAAATATAAATCTAGGGAATGATAATCAGAGGATTCAGGATGATGTTGAATTAGAAGGAGAGTTGAGATTTTCATAACTGCATGTACACATATTTATATGTGTGTATTCATAATAATTTATGCATAGCACTTATATCTTTCATTGTGATACATGATAACTAGATATGTTAATTTGTTATATCAGATAAAAAACAGACAAACAAACAGGGACCAAATGATCATAAGAATTATAGTTAGTCCAATTATGTATAATTAATATCCAGAAATAAAGCTTTCTTTATCATTTTAATCATATGTAAAATAGAAAGAAATGGAATTATTTCTACTTAATACAAAAAGAAACTAGCTGAAATAGGCTTCAGTAATTTTTAATCTATTAGCAGACAAAACAATAAAGAATATTTAGGAGTAACAATTTTAATGAATTGTTACTACTTTTAACTTTGAAAATGAGATAAATATAAGTTGAAATGAGCTTGAAAATTTTTTTAAATTTTTTTTAACATTTATTCATTTTTGATAGACAGAGAGAGACAGAGCATGAGCAGGGAAGGGGCAGAGAGGGAGACACAGAATCTGAAGCAGGCTCCAGGATCTGAACTGTCAGCAGAGAGCCTGACGCGGGGCTCCAACTCACGAACTGTGAGATCTGACCTGAGCCGAAGTAGGATGCTAAACCGACTGAGCCATCCACGAGCCCCAAGCTTGAAAATTTTTAAATAAGTGCATGTAAATTAAAAACAACTGATTACCTATGAAACCATTGTAGAGAAGTAGAGGTTACAGTCTAATATAATCAAAAAAAAAAAAAAGAGTAAAAGAAACAAAGACATAAGATGAATGAAGTGAGAATAAGACTAAAAGATACATACATTTATGATTTATGGATATATGTATATACATATATACGTATATGTATATATATGGATATATATATATATGGATATATGTATATATATATATATATTTAGCCCTCTAAGTCAGGAAGTGGTGAACTCTACTCTGCTCTTTTTGTGACAGGATCTGCAAAGAAATTTGTTAAATACGCATAGAAACCAGGTGGAATAGAATATCGATACCATTAATGTAATCTATGGCAAATGGAATTATACATGTAATTTGATTTATTACCTATTATTTTAGTAATTCAGTAACATTTGGTAGACACTAAACAAAAAGAAAGAAAGGAGCATGGGGTAGTCAAAAATAGCACCATTAAACTGCTAGATAGAAACAAATAGAAATAAAAGGAGATTTTGTTCATGGTTTATGTACCCAGCTAAATACGAGCTAGGTTTCCAGGAAGCACATGAGGCTAAGGGAAGATTAAAGAAATCAGCATGGAAAAATAAGTGAAACCTAACAAAAATAGGACTGAAAGTTAAGTATCCATACTCACTAGATTAGAAAGACAGTTTTCAGGAAATAGATAAAATATGTGTCTTCTTTAAGGATTAAAAAAAAAGCAAAAATGGTTGGTATGGAAATCTTGTCAATGTCCAAAAAATTGAATTTAGGTTTATTTTGCTTGAGAACACAAATGGTCAATAATAATAATACTTTATTTGTGCTATTATAAATATTGAGTTATAACATTGTTGTGGTCTAAATATTAGAACTTCTGGAATTTTAATTTTTTTGTTTTGATGTTTGATGGAATTAAAGGTCCTTTGTTCAAAAAAAAAAAATTACAGCAGCACAAAACTTCCTCCACACCTTTCTCATTTTTTCTGGCTTTACTGCATATGGAATGATTATATAGAAAACTTTCAATGGTAATCTATAGAACATAGTAAAGATTATTTTAACTCTGCAAGTACTCTGCAAACCCACCAGAGATTTACTTCAAAATCGGGCTGATTTGCACTCTCTTCTCTCTTTAATGGCATTCTAATTTGAATGAATTTTCCTCTGTGGGAAAAATGATTTTTCTTATTGCAGTATCATGCCTACAACAGTAAGCATTTATTTTGCTAGTGGGTTTGCAGAGCAGGTCAGGCCTCTCCTTTCAGACCCAGAAGGCTTTTCTGGCTCCATTTAATGTGTCACCCTGGCACGCAGGTGCCAAGCACAGATGCTCATTGTAATTGCAAAGGTGCAAGCAGGCAAGCAGTAACTGTGAGATCTCTTAAGCCCTAGACTCGGCACTGGTACACTATTTTATCCACATTGCGCTAGCCCAAGGAAATCACAAATCCAAGCCAAAGGTCAAGGGGCTAGGATGTACACTTTTTTGGTTTGTTTCCTTGTTTATTTGTTTTGAGAAGGGACTGCAAAGTTACAATGGAGGTCAATAATCCAATCTACCAGACTCTACCTTTTCAGGCACAATTAACATCCTTGCCACATTACATCATCCTCATCTCAAGGCCCCCACATTGTCATCACCTGATGACATCTCAGCGTTTGAGGGTTCTGATCTGTTCAGAATCAGAATTTGATTTCTACCAGTTTGCATCTGATACATTTTGACACCTTTTTGTTATTTGTGTGCACACTAAAGTTATGATTCCTTAGAGAATTAACTCATTTATCATTATGTAACATTTGCCTTTGTCCCTGATGATTTTCTTTATTCTGAAGTGTGTTTTATCAGAAAATGATATAGCTACTCCAGCTTTCTTTTAATTCGTTTTTTTTAAACTCATTTTTAGTGGCATCTTTGTCTTCATCTCTTTACTTTTAATCTATGTCATAACAGTTAATGTTTTTTTAACGTTTATTTATTTTTGAAAGAAAGAGAGAGGCAGAGTGTGAACAGGGGAGGGGCAGAGACCCAGGGAAACACAGAATCCGAAGCAGGCTCCAGGCTCTGAGCTGTCAGCCCAGAGCCCCACATGGGGCTCAAATTTATGAACCCTGAGATCATGACCTGAGCGGAAGTCAGACGCTTAACCAACTGAGCCCCCCAGGAGCCCCTATCTATGTCGTAACATTTAAAGTCAGGTTCCAGTACACAACATATAGTTGTTGTTTTAAGCACTCTAAATATCTCTGCTTTTTAATTTACGTATTCACATCATTCATTTTTAAAGTGATTATTGATTTACCATGTTTGTACCTTTTATATTCATTGCACGTGTTTTGTTTATTTTACTTCACTTTGTTTTCTATCTCCTTTGGTTCTGAGCATTTTATGTGATTTAGATTTATCGTTTCTCTCTTAGAATATCATGTTTTCTTTAAAAAATTTAGTGGTTGCAATGTATTTTGCAATATACATTTACAATTAATCTAAATCCATTCTCAACATAGGAAGTGCAAGTACTTATTGATGAGTATTTCCAGTTCTTCCTTCGTGTCCCCTACAGCATCATCATTCATTTCACTTATTCATATACTATAATTACACAATATATTATTGTCCTTATTACTTTGAATAGTCTTATTTATAAATTGGATTATATATTATATATAATATATATAATATATAAAGTAGAATGATGAAAATGTTTTATTTTATTGTATTTTATTTTAATTTTATTTTCTTCTCTGATGTTTTACCTTTTATGTAGATGAATTTTTGACCTCTAGTATTTCCCTTCCCTCAAAGAAATTCTGTAATATTTCTTGTAATGCAGATCTACTGGTGATGAATGCCGTGTCTGTGTTTGAGAAAGTACTGTGCACATTTGAAGAATAATTTCACTGGATATAGAATTCTAGGTTGTTTGATTTTTCTTTCCACATTTTAAATATTTTATTTTCCCCTTTTCTTGCTGGCATGTTTTCTGACAGGAAGTCCAATGTAATTCTTATTTTTGTTTCTCCATAGCCCAGTACATATACTTTTCTCCTCTGGTGGTTTTCAAGATTTTCTCTTTGTCTTTGTTTTTTTTTTAATTGACATGTCAGGTGTAGAATTTTTTTTTCTTTTTAGTATTTATTTTGCTTGATGTTCTCCTACATTACTGAAACTGTGGTTTGATGTGTTTCATTAATTTTGTAAAATTCTCAGCCATCATTATTCAAATATTTCTTATGCTGTTATCATTATTCAAATATTTCTTATGCTGTTACCTCTGCCTTCTTTTGATATTCTGATAACATATATGTTATACTTTTTGAAATTGTCCCACAGTTATTGAATATTCTGTTATGACTTATTTCATTCTATTTTTCTTTTTGCATTTGAGTTTGGGAAATTTCTATTAGCATATATTCAAGCTTACTGATTCCTTCTTCAACATGTCCAGTCTACCGATAAGCCCATTAAAGGCATTATTTACTTTTTTTCATGTTTATTTATTTTGAGACATAGAGAAAGTGAGGGAGGAAATCCCAAACAGGCTCCAGGCTCAGCACAGAGCTGATGTGGGGTTCAATCTCATGACTGTGACCTCATGACCTGAGCCAAAATCAAGAATCAGACGCTTACCCTACTGAGCCACCTAGGTGCCTCGGGCATTCTTTACTTCTGTTAATTTTGTTTTTTGGTTTTTGGGGTTTTTTTTAAATAATTTCTAGCATCTCCTTTTAATTCTTCCTTAGAATTTCATCTCTCTGCTTACATTACACATTTGTTCTTACACGTAGTCTGCTCTTTCCATTAGATTCCTTAACATTAGTCATAGCAATTTCATTTTCTTGGCGTGATACTTATGAAATATCTGCCATATCTGAGTATGGTTCTGATGTTTGATTTGTCTCTTCTATCTGCTTCTTGCCTTTTAGCATGTCTTATAAAATGTTGTCGAAAGTGTGGTAAGTTGTGTTGGGTCATAGCAGCCCTGGTGATGTTTTGATGTGTGTGTCTATGGAAGGGGAGCAAGTGTCCTATAATCCTTTGATTTAGTCTCAGTCATTAGCGGCCTGTGTCCCTCAGCTATGACCTTCACAATTATGTGCCATCTTTTGTTGAACCAGGAAGGCTAAATGTATCTGGAGTTGGGTATTTCCCTTCTCCAACATATAGTAAGGCTCTAGTAAATCTTTTCCCTGCTGAGTAGGCTTTCCTTATAAAAAAAAAATACTGGGAATATTGAAAAATAATTACTTTTCCCTTGTTACTGCCAGAAACCAAGAGATTTTCTTGGCTTCTCCCCATAAGAACTTGCTGGAGTTGCTGGAGGCAAAACCCATAAAAATGTAGGGGCTCCCTAATACCCCAGTACCCAGGAGTTTATCTTTCACTATTATACACTCCAGCCTTTCGACTAGCCTCTAGCAACTAGTTATATTACCATTTAATTGTTGCTACCAGTCTAGTGTTTTTTTTCTTCCAGTAAGTTGATATGGCATGTAATTACTTGTATTTGCCCATCCGCTCAGATTTGGAAGCAGAGATTTCCCCTGTGACTTTAATGCTCTGAACAAGAAATGCCATTGATTTTCATCTTATTCAGTATTTGTCTTATTATAAGAAGGATGTAATGATTTCCAAGACTTTTACATATGAGAGGTAAAACTGGAAATATTCAGGTTATATCTTAATGGTCAGGCCTCTGATTTACTCTCTAATCAAGGCAGTGTTTCAATGTGATAACCTTTACCAGTAAATGCAAGTTATACATTCTCTATATTTCATGTATATTCTAGTTGCAAGCTAGCGAGTTCTTTCCTGAGCTTGTCTATTTAATGCAGAACCTAAGAATAGCAAAATCAAGCTTTCAGTATTCTGCCTGGACACCATCTTGTTTAAGTCCATAACTAATTAAATTCAATTTCTGTATTACAGGTTCTTTCAGATGACAGTTTTGTCAATGTTTCAAAACTACATACATTTTCTTGCAATTTTTCCAGGCATCTGCCATCAACCTCAAACATACTGTTGCATGCTTTAGACTTTTGTTGTCGATGCATTCCATTGCTAGGTATTAATTTATGCATTTGTTGGCTCCTGCTGCAAAACAAAAAACTCCACCAACAGTGCAAAATTGTTCCCCTTTCTCTGCATAAAACAGTATGGAGGTTCCTCAAAAAATTAAAAATGGAACTATACTATGACCCAGCAATTGAACTACTAGGCATTTATCCAAAGGATACAAAAATGCTGATTTGAAAGGGCACATGCACCCCATGTTTTAGCAGCATTAGCAACAATAGCCAAATTATGGAAAGAGCCCAAATGTGCATCATTTGAAAGGATAAGAGATATGGTATATATAGAGATGTATATGTATATATACATGTATATGTATATGTGTATATACATACACATATATACACATATACATATACACCATGAAATATTACTCAGTGATCCAAAAGAATGAAATTTTGCCATTTGCAACAATGTAGATGGAACTAGAGTGTATTATGCTAATCAAAATAAGTCATCCAGAGACAGACAAATATCATATGATTTCACTCATATGTGGAATTTAAGAAATACAGCAGATGAACATAAGGGAAGGGAAGGAAAAATAAGATAAAAACATAGAGGGAGGCAAACCATAAGAGACTTTTGAATACGGAGAACAGCCTGAGGGTTGCTGGAGGGGAGGAGGGGAGGGAGATGGGTTAAATGGGTGATGGGCATTAAGGAGGGCGCTTGCTGGGATGAGCACTGGGTGTTATATGTAAGTGATGCATCACAGGATTCTACTCCTGAAACCAATACTACACTGTATGTTAACTAACTTGAAATTAAATAAATAAAATTTTTAAAATACCTCAAAAATCTCTGTAGCATAACAAACACAAAAAAGTATGTATATGTTCACTAATCTGATTCATTTGGAGAAACTCTTTCAGTTCAATTTGGTGGGTGGGGCAGATGGGTAACTGATTAGCTATATTTCAACTGGGATGATGCTAGGGCCCAGATAAGTGGAATGACACATACAAGGGAAAGGGTTTTCACACAGTAGTATTTTTGCAAAGATACAGAGAAATATACTCCATTTTGTGCGTTGGGTCTGGAAAGTTACATCACAAACTGTGCGGGCATGGAAGGAGCAAAAAATTTCAGCCATAAATTCCATCTTAAAAAAGTAGGACAGTCATTGTATCAATCTCTTAAGTTTATTGTGAGTTAATATATGCCAAATGCCTTGGACAATTTCTGGCATTTGGCAAATGAAAATAAATCCGCTGTTATTATTTTAAGAGGTCATTTTAAAGGGTAGTATGAAGTAGTCATGGAAACTGAAGTGACTGTTTCTATTCGTTTATTGTGCTAAGCTAATGAGTTTCAAACATCTAGCTGCCTTTAGGGTTTTGTTGTTGTTGTTATTGTTAACTATGTATTGGCTTATAATAAATGGATATTGGACTTATATTTGGATAAGGAGCATGCAATTCTTACATCATGTCTCATGAATTACTTTCATTTAAGGCAACCTCTGAAATGGGAGAAAATATTTGCAATCTATATAGCTAATAAGGGGTTAATCTCCAAATTATATAAAGAATCCTTACAACTTAAGAGTTGAAATAAACAAAAAAACAAACAAACAAAAAACTAACCCTGATTTAAAAATGGACTAAGGACTTGAATAGACATTTCTACAAAAATGACATACAAATGAACTACAAGTATGTTTTTAGAATGTTCCGTGTCCCTAATCTTCAGAGAGAAATGCAAATCAAAACCACAGTGAGATATCACCCCACCTGTCAGGGTGGCTATCAATCAAATAAAAAAAAGACAACAGGGGTGCCTGGGTGGCTTGGTCGGTTGAGCGTCCGACTTCGGCTCAGGTCATGATCTCACGGTCCGTGAGTTCAAGCCCTGCGTTGGGCTCTGTGCTGACCGCTCAGAACCTGCAGCCTGTTTCAGATTCTGTGTCTCCCTCTCTCTCTGCCCCTTCCCTGTTCATGCTCTGTCTCCCTCTGTCTCAAAAATAAATAAACGTTAAAAAAAAAAGACAACAATTGTTGGTGAGGATGTAGAGAAATTGTAACCCTTACATATTGTTAATAGGAATAAAAAAAATGGTAAGACTGCTATGGAAAAGAGTATGGATTCTTCAAAAAATTATGAATAGAACTACCATATGAACCAGCAATCCTACTTCTGGATATATATCTAAAATCACTGAAATCAGGACCTCCAAGAGATATTAACATTTCTCTATTTATTGCAGTATTATTCACAATAGGTTAGATGTGGAAACAACCTAAACATGTATTGACAGATGAATGGATAAAGAAAATAGGTAGAGACACTGAAATACTATTCACCTTTTAAAAAGAAGAAACTACAGTAATATGCAACAATGAGATGAACCTTAATGAGGAAATCGTGCTAGGTGAAATAAGCCAGCCATAAAAAGACAAATACTATATGATTCCACTTGCATGAGTTATCTAAAATAATCAAGTTCATAGAATCAACGAGTGGAGTGGTGGTTGCCAGGAGCTTGGGGATAGGGGAAAATGAAGAGTTACTAATCAATAGACATAAATTTTCAGTTAAGCAATATGAATAAGCTCTAGAGATCTGCTGTACAGAATTGTATCCCTGGTCAACGATAATGTAGTGTACACTTAAAATTTTGTTAAGAGAATAGATCTCATGTCAAGTATTCTTAACAAAATAAAATAAAATGAAATAAAATAAAAACAATATTAATAGTATGGATCCATTGTAATATATTCAAAAAAACACACAGTGAATCTTCTTAAATGTTATATATCAACATGTTCATAGTCAGTTAATGTACCATAATCTTCTGTGATGATTTTCTAGATGGTAAAATTAAAGAGTAATTTAATTAAAAAAGAAAAAAAGGTAGAGCAATTCTTTGGTTTAACAAAAATGAAGGATAGAGAAATCCAGTTTGGCTACATGGTTTTCAAACAGAAGAGTCAGGGTTGGGAAGATTAAAAAATTAAGTGACCAAAGAGATGGAGAAGGAGGAGGAATATGCATCTGAAACTATTTTCCTAATCTGAATTTCTGTATCTGACTTTTTATATACAAATCACTTAAACAGAATGCCATAGTGGACTTTTTCTTTTAACATATGGAACATTTTTGATAATTTTAGTAAGAGATTTATGCAACATTTAGTATTCTTAAGTTATTACTTTATTTTTAAACTTTTAGATGATATCAATGGAACAGTAAGTATTTCATAAATATTGAATGTAATTGCAACTACATAAATGTATGCAGTCTATTTTGAACCCTGTTTTGACCCATTTTTTTTAACCATACATTGTGTCTAACATTTTTCAGTTTCTATTATTGGTCTATTCATTTATCATTTGTCTCTATATTAGAATGAACGTATTCACACACACTCACACACACACACATATATAAAACACATACACATATACATATGTATATATGTATTAATACATATATATTAATATACATATTAACCCATATGTATTGTATTAGTTTACATAATAGAATAATGTAATAATTACATTATTATACATTAATAATGTAACAATACATACATACATATAGATACATGTTTATGTATGTATTAAATATGTATTAATATACATATTAACCCATATGTATTGTATTAGTTTACAGAATAGAATAATGTAATAATAAAAATAATCTCCTCATGTAATTTCATATCTACTACCGATAAGAAAGTGATATGTATCTAGGAAATCTGTTCCCTGATAATGGAGGGTTATCTCATTAACACAAATATGTATGTGTACATTCATCCCTATTTTTCTTCCTGTTTTTCCTCCTTCTTCTTCCCTCTCATTCAGTAGGAAAGCACTTTACCTCAGAGGCAGAATATTTGAGGAGAAAAAAGATAGTCTTTGAGTTACTTTGAGGAGAGGCATATGCAGAGTATATTGTACAGAAGCAAAAGAAACAACACACTTTGAATGCACATAATAACACTGCCCGTATTCTTGTTTCATTAACACTAAAAGTGGCATTCTTGATATATTATACTAATCTTCTAAATAATATTTACATTTAACAAATCTATGCAGTTATTTCTTGTTGAATTGTGGCCATATTTATTAGTGATAGTTGTGCTGTCCCACATAATAATTAAACAGGTTAATGATATATTAACTCATTTGTGAAATAAGGACCAAAGTTCTCGAATTTCATTCCTTGCTGTCAGATTTGTTAGCCTTTCTTTCTTTACTGCTAGTAACTTTCCTCTTTCCATTTAATGTTCATCTTCTAAGCTTTGTAGATAGCGAAGTATAATAACTAATCATTTTGTGGTTATTTCTAGATATAAGTCGGCTTTGAGTTATGGTATGAAAATTTATTCAGCATTTGATTGTTTAGAAAATTTTACTGTGACTATTAGTTACATTTTCACCTTTTACAAATGGACATTGAGTAATTTTTGTTTGAGCCTATAGGAGAAAACAAATAATTCATTTACTATTGAATGATGAATAAACATACTTCTTTTCTATATAGAAATCTAGTCTTATTGCATATGTCCCCTAAGGGAGATGACTTTGAACAATGAAGAAAAAACTGCCAAATTTAGACAACTTTTGGTTAACTTCTCAGCTTCCCCCCCCCCCCCCCCCCCACTGGATCCTAATACATAGTATAAGCAGAGATTTGGTTATATACTCTCGGATCCCCCTACACTGGGCATTAGAAACACATCAGTCAAGTTATTTATTTCTCTCTCCTTGTTAATGGCAGATTTATTTATTTATTTATTTATTTATCTAAAAGCTGAGACTGTGCCTTTTTTTAGGATCCCACTTTTGTGAGGAAAAGAAGTCCTGTTTCCAATTTCCATCCTCACAGAGGCCATAGCCTTGTTTCCTATTCCTCAAGAGTCATTTCCATGAGATTTCTTTAATAATGGTGACATAGTCTATTGTAGGCCAGCCACTTTGATGCACTGGACAAACATTCAAAACCATTTATTTAAAAGCAAGAGAGAGCTCCTTAAAATGTTAAGATCTAAGACAGAAGGGAAATGTATCAACTTTTTCAAAGAAGATCCCGTTATTTTGCAACTGTATATCCTATAGTATGTTTTTTAAAGCTTTAACAATTAAAAAAAACTAAGATGAAATAAAAACGTTTTCATTTAAAGTAGACACCACTAATGTGATAAGGTAAATTACAGTTGATTAGACTGAAAATGTCTATGGAGGGGGGAGGGGGTAGATGATTTGGGTGTACATAAAGGTAGGTTTCTTAAGGAAACATAAACAAGAGAAATAAGGAAATAAGCCCTTGAGATGGAAATAATCTCTTGAGAGACATACATGTTTACTCATATGATTGGCTTCCCTGTGGCAATGTATAAATCTGATTATAATTGGTGATTGATAATAGTTATTCCCTCAGCACTCCTAAACAAAAAGTAATGTAAGACAGGCCAAAAGAAAAAAAAAAAGAAAGAAAAAGAAAAGAAAAACAAAAAAACAAAGACAAAGCAGAACAAAATCACTCCATCATCGACATAATTCCAAAATATACTATTTTTGCTTTTGGTTGCTTTTAAAACACTTAAAATACTTCAGTGAGCAACTTATTACTGACAGAAAGCTCTATTTAGCGGAAAATTATTCTTACTCATAGGAATGACATTTTAGTTTCAGGCTGCCGAAGTGAGTTTTATTAGTATGTCGTTAATCATTGCCTTGAGGGTGACACCTGGGAAAAATGATTTAGTGGAGATTAGAGCACTCAAATATAACACTGAAAATATCCACTTTATTTCCATTGGGGGCAGTGAAATATATTTTAGTAAATAATGACATTGGTAAACATTTAAATCAGCTAGAGATTTAATTCATTTTTGCGTATTAATGCAATTAACTTAATTTTTCTTATTAAAAAATGACTTTGGTCAATTGGTACATTATTAAATACATTTTAATGTAAAATTATTGATTATTGTATAATACTAAACACAGAAATACTGTTTATTTTGAGTTATTTTTATTCTCAAACTTTTCTATTTCTCTTTTATTAGAGAACTTTCTTATAAAACTCATTTTTTTCAAATAGAATTTAAAATATAATTTTTAAATGTTGCCTTATGGTAAAGTTATTATAGTCTATTTTTAAATTTTATCATTTTATTATTATTCATTACCATCATTTTATTTATTTACCATCAACTACTGATTCTTTAATATATACCAACCTTTGTCTTCACAATAAAATGTGGAATAAAACAAACAAAAAATTCTTATCCATATAAAGTTTACAGACTCCTGGGAGAAATATCTATTAATCAAGCATTCTGACAAACAAATTTAATTTTACAACTATTGTGTACTAGATCAGCATAAATCAATGGTAGTTAATGATAAGGAATGTACCTTTTATTCTGAAATTGTGTTTGCATTATTTTGAAATGGACAAATGTCTTTTGTGAATTAAATATTGATGTATATAGATGTTAGCTTTTTAAAGTTCTATTTACTTTAAAAAAAAAAAACAAAAAAAATTAGCTATCCTATGTTGACTCCTTCTTACCTTATCCATACACCATGAAATCCAAGTTCTGGGAATTAATGATCATGTTAACCCCTATAATCATCATCTTCGCTTTCAAGATCATCATCATAAAAATACCACTTACTAAAGAGTAATTGTTCCAGGTCCCATATCCTTAAATGCTTCAGTGACATTATATGTTGACCTATAAAACATGAGGTATTTACCTACATTACATTATGATGAAATAGAAGTTTGGAAACTTCAATTTTATGATCAATATTACATAGTATGTGTATAAACTTAGATTTTTCCCTTTACTAACTATAATCTCTATGACTTATTTTAATTGTTATTTATCATTATTATTATCATACTTGTCAATAAATGCATTGAAATTCAAAATATTAGTTGGAATAATGGTAAGATAAGTGTTCCTGACACTAATTATCTATTGTTCAATCATTGATCACTGGATAGATCTATCATCTACCTACCATCTGTGTTTTATCTATGTCTATAAATATAAAACTCTGATTATCTCTCAGATTAACTTAATTATAGTTTCTTAAAGAAACATAGCCACAGAAAAGCCATTTTAAGTTTACATAATGTGCAGAAAATAGGGATCATATTAGGAATCATTTAATTAATAAGAACCATATTTCCTATCTGAGTAGTTATAGCTATGTCTTCAAAGATTTTAGTGCCTAATGCATGCAAGCCTTGTAATTGTTTTCTTTGGCACCATTTGTCACTTTCCATTTCTTGTTCTTTCTTAACTGGAACAGGAACATCAGGAGCAGGGCGAAGGATAAGTATAGAAAACAATGGTAGTACTGGCAAAAGTTTCTCTAAAACACAAATTCTGTTCCCTGAAATATGAATATTTCACTGGTCATAATTATAAGCTGGCTCTGTAATGGTGCATGAGGAAGAAAAATGTCCTACTGAGTCAGTAAGTGTAGATTGGACACTTCACTTTGGAAAATGATTCTGCTAGGAGCCATTCAATTTGAGTAATACAAGTATTTCAGCTGTTTTTAGCTCAGGGGATTTAAAATACAAGATGTATTTGCCAAGATGCTCAAAAGATTAAGAAAGAGGGGAGAGAAGAATTTTAGTATATTTCTGTAAAATATAATACAAGTACTTGAGGTTTTGCACTTCGCTCTCTTTGATTTAACAATGAAAGCTATATTGAATACCACACACACCAATAAACCATATTCAGTATATTTTGAAAATACTGTCAAATATTTTTATATTACAAAATATATTTATAATGTGGGATATGTGGATTTAAAATTTTAGTCTAAATAAGATTCTAAATCATAACTATTTCTTTTTTTTAATATATTTTATTGTCAAATTATTTTCCATACAATACACAGTGCTCACCCCAAGTGCCCTCCTCCCTGTCCATCACCCACTTTCCCCTCTCCCCCACCCCCAAACTACCATTAGTTTGTTCTCAGTCCTTAAGAGTCTCTTATGGTTTGCCTCCCTCCCTCTCTGTACCTTTTTTTTCCCCTTCCCCTCCCCCATGATCTTCTGTTAAGTTTCTCAAGATCCACATATGAGTGAAAACATATGGTATCTGTCTTTCCCTGTCTGGCTTATTTCACTTAGCGTAATATCCTCCAGTTCCAACCACGTTGCTACAAATGGCCAGGCTTCATTCTTTCTCATTGCCAAGTAGTATTCCATTGTATATATAAACCACATCTTCTTTATCCATTCATCAGTTGATGGACATTTAGGCTCTTTCCATAATTTGGTTATTGTTGAAAGTGCTGCTATAAACATTGGGGTACATGTGCCCCTATGCAACATCACTCCTGTATCCTTTGGGTAGATTCCTAGCAGTGCTATTGCTGGGTCATAGGGTAGTTCTATTTTTAGTTTTTTGAGAAATTCACACTGTTTTCCAGAGCGACTGCACCACTTTGCATTCCCACCAGCAGTGCAAGAGGGTTCCCGTTTCTCCACATCCTTGCCAGCATCTATAGTCTCCTGATATGTTCATTTTAGCCCCTCTGACAGGTGTGAGGTGGTATCTCATAACTATTTCTATCTTCTTATGTTTAATTTCTTTATTGAAGAAACTGTAAGTATATAACACATATGTTCCTTTGTCAGTATATGTACCTGTCTATTTCTATGTCTGTATCTACATTTGTCACTTATAGAGTTTTAAACCAGATAGGTCAACAATAAGGAAGGTTACTAATCACAAAGAAATTCTTTAGAAGTTGTGTAGGATATATTTTCACAATGCCTAAATTAGATTTTGTATATACATTCCCAGAACTTCCTCACTCCACCACAAGCACACATTAATGCAAGTACTAATTCACTGAGATGTCAGAAAAACAAAATTCCAGTGATCATGGAAGTTTTTTAGATCCAATTTTTAAGTCATTTAAAAGATAATTTGGACTGAATGCAACACATTCAAGGAATCCAGCATTCTAATGTATTCAGATAAGAGGACATATAAATAAATTGTGTGAAGTAATATAGTCAAATGAATATCCAGAATTTAATAACCTCTAACTCAATTAATCAAGAGAATATTAAGTACTGAACATGTTAATATTTAACTGAATCCGTTTTGCTTATGATAAAGGTCAGAGATTCATTTACAGCAGCATTATCTCTCAAATATGAAACTTTACATGGATAGACTCTGTTCTTAGACAGCTGCTGAATGTTGCTACAGCAACCAGAAAGGTTGAAAACAAGGATCAATGCAGTCAAAAGTAGGACAGCTAAAGTTAAACCATGTTTTGGGAATAGGTTTGCTGTTCTTATTGCCAGAAACATAAATTGGCCTGCTAATTTTTTTAACTAAGAAATGCACTTGTTCTATAATATAAAAAGCAATTTTATGATTCATTTAGTCATTTCCTTAGATACAACTTAACATATTTTATAATTGTTATTTTCAACATGAAATTGAACTAACTCATTTGCATGTGAACGACTTCATATTACTAAACTGAATCTCCACCTCCACGAGGTTTGATCAGTAATCTGGTGTGCGTATTAAATAAAAACTAATACTTTCATCATGTCCCAATAATAAATAATTAATCAAGAATTAAATACACACTGAGTTAATTCTATGTCTATTGGATGCTGTAACAAAAATATGACATTTACTTCAAATTTTAAACTCACACTCTGTAACTTCATTCTGCACTGTTAGAAGAATTAGAGAATCATAGAAAGAAAATGTAAAATAGCTTAGAGATCCCTCTTAATGTTCTGCCACCAGCTAGTTGCATTTAGAAATAGCATCCTGGTGTTCTGCGTGACATTTTTTTCATGAAGTGTTATTGGCAAAATGTGGCATAAACAATGACATTTCAAGATCGACGTATTTTATTTTAAACTTGTACATGTTACCTATGGTTATGAATAAATTACAATCACATGGGTTCCCCAAACTATGTTTTTAAGTAGACAAATAAATATTTTTTCTGACTGACTCCAGAAATCTCTTACTATACTAATGACCAGTTCTTGAGTTACATCTGACATATACAATCATACGTACACATTCAAGCATAAATCTGTAAATTTATAGAACTGTCACTATAATCACAAAAATTAACATGTTTATCACTTACAAAAGTTTCCCAGTGCCCTTTTGTAATTCTTTCCCCATGTCCCTTTTCAGATCCTACTACTCCCATTCTTAGGCAAACACTGCTTTACTTTGTCTTAGATTAGTTTTGAATGTCCTAAGACTGTAATAAAATTAAAATTATTCAGTCTGCACTTACTTTGGTCTGGATTTTTAAACTTGCAACTATTTTGACTGTCAGTCATATTGTTGAATATATCAGTTTATTCATTTCTGTTGCTGATTAGTATTTCATTTTATGGCTGTATTACAGAGTTTATCCATTTATCCATTGAAGAACATTTGGATGCTTTCCAGATTCAGGCTATTGCAAGTTGATATAAATAGTCACATGCCAGTTTATGTATGGACATATGTTTTCATTTCTCGTCAGTACATAGGAAGAAGTATAGGAACTGAGTGATATGGTAGTTGTATATTTTAACTTTTTAAGTAACTACCAAACAGAATGGAGACCCCAGAAATAAACTTACACAGATATGGTTAATTACTTTTCAACAAAGGAGCTAAGAATATACAATGGGAAAGGGCAGTCTCTTGAATAAACCATGTTGGGAAAACTGGATGGCCACATAGAAAAAAATAAAACTGGACCCCATCTTATACCATATTCAAAAGTCAATGCAGAATGGATTAAAACTTAAACATAAAAGCTAAAAGCATAAAAACTCCTAGAAGAAAACATAAAGGATAACCTCCTTAACACTGGTCTTGGCAATGGTTTTTTGGGTGAGACCTCAATAACAAAGGCAACTACAACAACAAAAAAAGGGGACTGCTGGTTGGCTCAGTTGGTTAAGTGTCCAACTCTTGGTTTGCATCGGGTTCTGTGCTAGCAGTGAAGAGCCTGCTGGGATTCTCTCTCTCCCTCTCTTTCTGCTCCTCCCCCGCTCTCTCTCTCTCAAAAATAAATAAACTTTAAAAAAGGCAAAAAGAGGCAACAAGAGAAAAAATAAGCAAGGGGGCCTACATCAAAGTAAAAATGTTCTGCAGAACAAAAGTGTTTTGCAAAGGAGACCATCAATAAAATGAAAAGGCAGTCTAAGAACTGGAAGAAAATGTTTGTGATTATATTTGTAAAATATTCGATATGAGTTTCATATCCAAAATATATAAGGAAAGCATACAACTCAATAGAAGGAAAACAACCCAATTTAATAATGGGTGAAGGACCTAAATAGTTGTTTTTCCAAGGAAGACATACACATTGTTTATAGGTACATTAAAAGGGGCACAAAACTAATCATCAGGGAATTGCAAATCAACACCATATTGAGAGATCACCTCACATCTGTCTCATGGTTATTATCAAAAAGCAAGACATAACAAGTGCTAGCAAGGATTAAATAAAAGAGAACCCAGGGGTGCCTGGGTGGCTCAGTCGGTTAAGCGTCTGACTCTTGGTTTCAGCTCAGGTCATAATCTCACAGTTCATAAATTCAAGCCCCATGTCAGGCTCTGTGCTGACAGTGTAGAGCCTGCTTAGGATTCTCTCTCTTCCTCTCTCTGCCTCTTCCCTACTCATTCACTCTTTCTTCCCCTCAAAACAAACAAACAAACAAACAAACAACAAGCAAACAAAAAAAAAGAACCCTTGTATAGCATTGGTGGGAACGTAAACTGGGACAGTCACTACGGAAAATAGTATGAAGGTTCCTCAGAAATTGAAAATAGAATGACCATATGATTCAGCAGTCCCATTTCTGAATATGTAGCCAAAGAACAAAATCATCATTTTGAAGAGATATCTACACTCCCATGTTCATTGCAGAATTATTCATAACAGTCAAAGTATAAAAACAGCCTAAGTGTCCATTGATGGATGAATGGATATATAAGACCTGGTATATAAGTGTAATGGAATCCTATTATAGTTCCTGTATACTTTTTAAGAAAGAAAGAAACCTTGTAATTTGGGACAACTTGAATGAAACTAGAGGGCATTATGCTAAGTGAAGTAAGCCAGACAAACAAAAACACCGCATGGCCTCACTTATATGTGGAATCTAAAAATAAAAAAAGTCAAACTCATAGAAACATTGATTAGAAAAATGGTTACCAGAGGCTGGGGGATGGGGCAAATAGGGAGAGGTTGGTAAAAGGGTACAAACTTTCACAATGTTGTACATACAAGTTTTCTTGTGTCTCTTATTTTGTTATTTTTAAAAATTTTTAAATGTTTATTTATTTATTTATTTATTTTTTATTATTTTTTATTATTTTTTTATTTTTATTTTTAATTTTTTAATATATGAAATTTACTGTCAAATTGGTTTCCATACAACACCCAGTGCTCATCCCAAAAGGTGCCCTCCTCAATACCCATCACCCACCCTGCCTTCCTTCCCACCCCCCATCAACCTCAGTTTGTTCTCAGTTTTTAACAGTCTCTTATGCTTTGGTTCTCTCCCACTCTAACCTCTTTTTTTTTTCTTCCCCTCCCCCATGGGTTTCTGTTACGTTTCTCAGGATCCACATAAGAGTGAAACCATATGGTATCTGTCTTTCCCTGTATGCCTTATTTCACTTAGCATCACACTCTCCAGTTCCATCCACGTTGCTACAAAAGGCCATATTTCATTTTTTCTCATTGCCAAGTAGTATTCCATTGTGTATATAAACCACAATTTCTTTATCCATTCATCAGTTGATGGACATTTAGGCTCTTTCCATAATTTGGCTATTGTTGAGAGTGCTGCTATAAACATTGGGGTACAAGTGCCCCTATGCATCAATACTCCTGTATCCCTTGGATAAATTCCTAGCAGTGCTATTGCTGGGTCATAGGGTAGGTTTATTTATTTTTGACAGAGTGCGAGCAACAGAGGGGCAGAGAGAGGAAGACACAGAATCCAAAGCAGGCTCCAGGCTCTGAGATGTCAGCACAGAACCCAATATGAATCTTGAACTCACGAACCTTGAGATCATGACCTGAGCTGAAGTCAGACGCTTAACCAACTGAACTACCCAGGTGCCCCTAAGTTATTTTGTTTTTTAATAGTAAGAACATTTAACGTGAGACCTACTCTCATAATAAAATTTTAAGCACGCAATACAATATTATTAACTTTGGCTTACGTTGTACAACAGATGTGTAGAACTTAACCATCGTGAATATATCATCACATGCACACTTTAAGTAACAAATTTTCTCAATTTATACCTCAATAAAGCTGAAAGAAAGAAATTGCCAAACTGTATTCCAAAGTGTTTGTGCCAGTATACATTCCCACTAGCCGTATATGAGAGGACATAAAAATCTGTATATTTTTATTTGTTCTTGGATCAAAATTTATTTTCCTCTGATTTTTAATGAAAAGATTACAATCAGCCAATTTGTTGAAGTTTTCTCATGCATGGGTCAATGACATTTATCTTCTAGTGGATTCTTCCAGAAAAATTCATAAGTGCAGAATTAGCTGATTAATTTTATAAATTCTTTGCTACTGCCTAAGTATATGAAGAAAGGTTGGTTAGATACAAAATCTTGGCTCAGGTTCTGTTTCTTTGAGTTTCTCAAAAACGTTGTATTAATGTTATCTTACTTGGTTGCTTTTGAAAAGTCCTCTAAGCTGATTTTTCTTTCTATTGCAAATAATTTGGTCTTCTCAACTGGAGGCTCTGTAGAGTGTTCTTATTTAGTTTTAAAGATGGAAATTTATTAATATATCTTGGATCTGGGTCTTTTTAATAAGTAGATTCAGTCTTCTTATAATTCTAGCAACATTTTAAAATTATAGTTTAAAATCAGTTATTCTCTTCCTGGGACTGCAGTTTTAAGGTGTTGAATTTCTTTTCCCTATCTTCCACATTATCCTTTTTTTCCTGTTAATATTTCTTTACTTTATTTTTATTTTCTTGGCTATTGTATGCTTTTCCTCAATATCTTTAATTATCTTTTTCAGTTGTGTCTATCCTATCTGGCATCTTAGTAATTTTTATCTTTATTTCTAAGAGAATTATATTTCATCATTTTCTTTCCTGTTTTGTGACTTTCCATATTGAAATAGTTTCAGATTTATAGAAATTTATAGAAAAGTAGCTCAAAGAGCTCCTGTATACTCTTTACTCAGCTTCCTCTAATGGTCTAGTTTTTCTAACCTGTGGTAACATTTAATTGAATTTAAGAAATTAACATTGGAATAATACTATTAAATAAACTTCACACTTTATTGGAATTGCTCATTTTTCCATTAATATCTTTTTTCTCTTCCAGAGTCTGATATAACATAACTCCTTAGTCTGCTCTAATATGTGACCATTTCTTTATTTTTATTTTTGGTATCTTTATTGAGCTTCAAAACTGCACATATTTAACATATACAATTGATCAATTTGCACATAATGCATACACCCATGAAACTATCACTACCACCAGAAAAAAGGACATATTCATCACCTCCAAAAGTTTCCCTGTGTCTCTTTTTTTAAAAAAAGATTTAAAAACAATCATTTGGCTTTTTAATGATAAGAACATTTAACACGAGATCTACCTAGTTATCAAAATTTTGAAGTGCACAATACAGTATTGTTAACCATTGGCAGTATGTTGTACAGCAGACCTCTAGTTATCCATCTTTCATAACTGATGCTTTATATTAGCAGAGCAATAACTCCCAATTTCTATGTCTTTCCTGCCTCTAGCAAACACCATTCTCTTTTCTGTTTCTAAGAGTTCTACTATTTAAGGCACTTGATATAAGTGGAATCATGCAATAATTTCCTTCTATGCCTGGGTCATTTCACTTATCCTAATGTCCTCCAAGTTCATTCATGTTTTCAGAAGTAGCAGAATTTCCATTTATTTATTTATTTATTTATTTATTTATTTAGAGAGGGAGAGAGAGAGTGGGAGAGGGGCAGAGAGAGAGAGAGAGAGAGAGAGAGAGAATCCCAAGCAGGCTCCACCCTGTCAGCGCAGAACCCCATGTGGGGCTTGATCTCACAAACTGTGAGATTATGACCTAAGCCTAAACCAACAGTTGGACACTTAACTGACAGAGCTACCCGGGTGCCCCAGGATTTCCTTTCTTTTATGGAATGAAAAATACTTCATTGTATATATGCCACATTTTCTTTATCCATTTATTTGTCAATGGACATTTGGATTGTTTTCATACCTCGGTATGGTGAATAATGTTGCAATAAACATAAGAATGCATATATCTCCTTGAAATCTTCATTTCAGTTATTTTAAATAAATACCCAGAGGTGGGATTGCTAGATCATATGGCAGTATTATATTTACATTTTTGAGGAAACTCCATATTGTTTTCCATAGAGACTGCACCATATTTATTCCCATCAACCTTAACATTTTTGAAGTATATTTGGTATTTTGTAAAATGTCTCCCAATTTGGCTTTGCCTGACGTGTTCTCATTCTTATCCTGGTGTTACAGATTTTTTTAGAATAATGCCACAGAGCTGAAGTGCCCTTTTCATCACATTATGTTAAGGGGTACATTAATATTAACATGATTCACTGCTGGTGATATTACCCTTGCTAATTTGGTTAAAGCAGTGTCTGCCAGTTTCTCCAATGTAAAGTTTGCCATTTTTTTACTTCCTTTTATTTTCTTTTTGTCTATTTTTGTCTGTTTTTGTTTGAATTTTTGTATTTCTAATTTGAGAGGATTTTCTTTTAATATCTGTAAATTATTTTTTAGTGATGTTTAATCATGTTAGGGCATGGTGAGTATTTCATGCTTGGTTATGGGCAGATTTTTACCATGTGAAGTATTTTAATTTTCTATTTTTATTGTATCCATATACAATCTTTATAGAGTCACTATTTTCCTTCATTTTGAAATATTACATTTTTATGGACTTTTAATTATAGTAGTATTCAGGCAGCTGTGAGTGTTTGAGGTTACTTAACTACTAGTTCTCAGTTGAAAGCTTTTCTCTTTTGCTGGTACAATCAATGTTATTCTTGTTTGCCTGTGATATGTTATAGACTTTTAAATTTTTTTCTCTTCTTTCCTTTTTCTCTTTCCTACACAGTCTCCAATGCCTTTCTCTCTCCCACAAATTTATCCCACTTTCTCCAAAAATGGTGCTCTTCCCACACTATCATTGAGAATTTCAACCTTCTCTTTACTAAAGAGACTCTGTAGTCCCAATCCATCCTCAGGTTATTGGAGCTGGCCTGCTAAATTTGGGTTTATTTTCCTACTCCTGGGTCATTTGAAACTTGTAATATTCTTTGTCTCATTGTTATGCTTCGAGTGTGTGTAATAATATATGGTTTCCTAGTTGTTTTAAGTGGTTTTATCACAAAATGCATGAAAATATTCAGAGTTTAGAGGCTGTATTTATGTGAACTCTGGATTTCTCATTGTTCTGTTCTCTAACAATAGAAATTCTTTCGAATATAAAAAGAACTATTATAATAAAAATAATCACGATACCTTCTGGATGTTTCAGAATGTGATTATAAAGAATATGCTTTAAACATAAACTTCAAGGAACTAGTTTGGAGGGGGAAAAAAGATGACTTTTCCAGTCTGAGTTAATCTTGACAGGTTTTCACATTTCACACATAAAACATTAATATGTTTCAATCATCTTATTAATCATTTTCCTTAAAGTTTCCTGCCAGAATAGAGAAAGGTAAGTAAAATTGCAAATAAAAATTAGAGTTTTGTTTTTTAGTTTATTGCATCATCAAATATTCTTTAAATTGAATGATCTTGCAGGATTTTCACCTTTATCTCTACCTAGTCCACATCACTATGCAAGTTGGCTTATTTTGAGGGACACTTGTATGAGCATAAAATATTATATGGAGGAAAATTATCTTCTGCTAAATTTCACAGATGCCTATCTTTAGTCTTCATACCTATAACTGTAATTTAGTCAGTAGCTATCAAAGGGGCCCACAGAATAATTTTATGGCTTTGAGACTCTTGATAAAAGATATCAAAACCTGATTTCCAGGGTGTAGAATGAACAATTTCAAATTAATCTACAGTTTATGTTTTTTACAATAGATCATGATACTATGCACATTAATTACTAAAAGCACTCCCTAAACTTGTTACAGAATGTGAGGTTATAGTTCATTATTAATTACATTAAATTCCATGGTAGGGGTGCCTGGGTGGCTCTGTCGGTTAAGGGTTCGACTTCAGCTCAGGTGATGATCTCATGGTTTGTGAGTTCAAGCCCCGTGTCAGACTCTGTGCTGGCAGCTCAGAGCCTGGAGCCTGCTTCAGATTCTGTGTCTCCCTCTTTCTCTGCCTGAACCCTGCTAAAGCTCTGTTTCTCTCTCAAAAATGAGTAAACATTAAAAAAATTTAAAAAATCCATTGCAAATGTCCAAACCAGGTTTATTGTTATTAATTTGTCTATGATTTCACACACACACACACACACACACACACACACACACACAAAACATTAACTTGACATCTACTATACTTGGTTTAGAATATAAAAATGAGTAGGTTGCATGGGTGGCTCAGTCGGTTAAGGGTCCGACTTTGGCTCAGGTCCTAATATCATGGTTCATGAGTTTAAGCCCCACGTTGGGCTTTGGCTGACAGCCCAAAGCCTGGAGTCTGCTTCCAGATTCTGTGTCTCCCTCTCTCTCTGCCCTTTCCCCATTCAGGCTCTGTTTCTCTCTGTCTCTCAAAAATAAATAAACATTCAAAACAAAGAAAATAAAAATGAGTGAGTTATAGTCCCAGGATCTAGGACTGGAATTAAGCCAACATTCTATTTCAAGAGAGACTTAGAGCAGCAATCTGGTTGAAGAGGAGAGAAAGGAGACTTGTCTGGAAGCATAATTTACTTGCCTTTCACCTATTTGTATTTAGGCTATAGTTTTATTTGCAGCAAACTGGGACACATAGGTAAAAATTAGGACCCAACTAAGACCATCTGACTTCCCAATTTGCACCAACAAACCACATTACCACTACATCAAGGATTTGTAATGCAAGGAATGAATAGAAAGGAAGAAGGAATTTGCAATTCAACAATCTAACAAGACATAGTATAGCAGAAGGTATTAGAGAAGAATATCTCAGTCTTCTGGAAAAAGAATGATCATATTGGGGCTATGACCCATGGAAAGCAGTTACCCAGGCATGCTATATGGAATAGAATAATAGCATTCCTGGTGGGAGAAATAAAAGTAATCCAGAAATCCAAAAAAATCCTCTTCAGAAGAGGAATATTAACTATATCTTGTATATAATGTGTGGGAGAAAACTGGGAAGGTAAAGAAGTAACAAATACCATAGGGATTGCTGGCCATATTAGAATTATGACAGCAAGCAAGGTTTTAAGCAATAGAACATGAATCATATTCACATCTGAGAATAACCACTTAGGCTAAATTATATAAAATACATGAGAAATTAGACAAAGATGCAGAAAGTAAAATCTGTATAACAATCCAGAAAATTATAATGCCATGTTATGTAAGACAATAGTATATAATGTTGAAATCAAGTATTAGAAAAAGTAGGAACACTGCATATCCAACATGTAGAACTTTTAAGAATTATTTTAAATAGTAGGCTCTAAATCGTTTTTGACATAGTAGTTTAAGCAGAGGGCATGAGTAGGAAAAGCACTTGTACAGTGGATCTTATTGATGCATACTGCTCAGATAGAATTGTATCAAAACTAAAATCAACACATTGAATGGTTTTACACTAATTGTATATAGTTCATAAAATAAATGTTATGGCAATCAAAAGCATACTTATATGAAGAGCCATATTTTTTATTGTGTTACAGATAATGAAATAATCTGCTAAATCAAAAGTAACACAATGGTGATGGCTCACTTGAGTAACTAACAATGAATGGTGTTAAAGAGAAGTCATTTGAGATAATCACTATTATCTGTGTACCTCAAAGGATTGAATAAATGAAGCAAACAGTATGCTTGTAAAACAAATGCATTTATATGTATAGAAATCTCTTGAGTAGCATGAACTATGTATTTATATTAGAGATTTTTTTCTTTTTAATGACCTTTTCTCTATTTCCAGTTCTATTTCAAACATCTCAAAAATCATTTTCTCATTCAATTTATAACTAAGTGTACCTAATTCATTGGCCTTATGAAAACTGCTCTCTTTCTTACCTCTCACCTTCCATCTCTAGTCCCTTGATATGTTAGCTTTCACCAGCTTCCTAAAGTAGGCCATTTGTTTCCCCTAGAGCTTGCAAAACGATATAAAATAAATGGAAGATTGGCATAAGAGAACACCTGTGCAGGAATGAGATAAAAGCAGATAGTCTGAATGAATAAAAGCATAGACATATTGCCCACTTTGCTTCCTTACATTTTCAGAGAAAAATAATATATTAACTGGCCTGATAAATACCAATCCTTGTAGAGAATAAATATCCTTTTATTTTTCTTATTCTTTGAGACATTTTCTTGAAAGGGAATATAACAGAATACAATTAAGATTTCATAAGAAAGAGAATCATCTTGCAACCTCTGTTCTTTATTTGTAATCAAGAATATGGCAAATAAAGGCTAGTAGTGTGATTAATTTATATTACCTGAATTTTCTAAGTTGAACACTTGGAATAGGACTTAACATTTGTTTTTATACTTTCTTCTAGGTTATATTTTCTTCAATAATGGATTTTTGTAAACAAAGTAAATAAAACTATATAGCACTAAATTGGACTTTGTTCTAGAAGGTGACATCTGTAAGGTTTTAGATGCAATAAGACTTTTGTTGAGCGTCATATATATGTATATGTGTATGTTGAGCGTCATATATATGTATATATGTATATATATATGTGTGTGTGTGTGTGTGTGTGTGTGTGTGTGTGTATACACACACATATGAACCCAAGCAGATGTTTCTCCTTTGGAATGGTAGGTTTGGCTATGCATATGAAATTGTTCATTTTTCCACAGGTAGGTGCCATGGGATTTTGTGAACCATCTAAGCCATCCTGAGAGACCTACACTGAGGGCATTTGAATGCAGAGCACTGCTTCTTTTAACTCAGGTGATAGGTAAATAATTTTTTCATGTATTCCACTTGTTATAGAAAAGGGAGATGGATTAGACTTTTATAGTTTAAACACAGCTGTCTACAGGGGAAAAGAAAAGAACATATTATCTACCACGCTTATTTTCCATCAAGTGATCCTAGCATCTTTACAAGCACAGAAAAGTATATCTCATGGGGCCTGTGTACACACCAATCTCTCAATTGCTGTATATCAAATAGGAATGATACAATCTTTGCTTTCATGTGTGAGCTTTTTAAGTTCTCTATTTAGATGTTGTTATCTAGTGTAATTGTCTGGTATAATTCACCTGTGAGTATGCTCACTAAATATGTGACACATGAACTACCTTTGCCTCTTATGTACTCCAAGTATTAATCAATCTATGGCCCAATAAACTTAGATAAGACATGAAAATTTTCATCAGCACCACCCTCTATGTAGTCACAAATTGTCAGTAAGTTTCAGTACCCAAGATGAAACAGTTTTTATGCTATAATATTGAATTAAACAGCCAATAAGAAAAGCTTCAAGATATACTAGGTCAGGCCACACTGGATCTCTTAAAACATCATCATTCCTGCACCAAAAAACAACTATCAGTATAGTTGGTCAGCCATAGACATTGTTAAGAATAGCAGCCAGTTGGGGCACCTGGGTGGCTCAGTCAGCTAAGTGTCTGACTTCTGCTCAGGTCATAATCTCACAGTTTGTGAGTTCAAGCCCCGCATCGGGCTCTGGGCTAACAGCTCAGAGCCTGGAGCCTGCTTTGGATTCTGTGTCTCCCTCTCTTTCCTCCCTTCCTCTACTCGCATGCTCTCTCTCCAAAAATAAACATTAAAAATTAAAAAAAAAAAAAAAGAATGGCAGCCAGCTATTTTTACTGTGTTCATTTCTGGATTATACATGAAAATTTCATTATGTTTGGAAAGCTAAATAAAATAAAATATAATAAAAATTAAAACTCATCATCTATGATTCCATTATACTCTTGACTAATTTATTAAAACTGGTTCCTGTTTATAAATTGATATTGTTTCTTTAGCACTTCCATTACCCCTATTAGACTCATATAAGTTAGAACAGGAAGTCTGCCCTGGTTTGACATGTAAATAGGTTACACTAAAGCTATTACACTGTTTTATGTACTTATATCTAAATTAGGTAGAAGAGCCAATCAGAACTGGAGCCATCAAAACATTCAGAGAAATAGAACTTAAGTGTTAAATTAATTTGATTTGGCAAATAAAAGAATAAAGGAAGGTAAGGCATCATATATAATACAATAATAAAATATGTTACAAAATATCCTCACAGATTAAGGGATTTGAAAATGAAAGCTCCATGGAACAGAAATCGACTGCAAAAATATAAAAGGAGCTATAACTTTAAAAGCGACACAAATTAAATCTATAATTAAATGTGCTTATCTATGCTGGTTGCTCACTTAAATAAAGGAGTATTCATTTGATCTTCATGCTAAAAAAGACAAATGACCTTAAAACTGACCCCTCCATGAAAATGTAGCAAACTTGCTAGCCAATTTAATGATCTCTATAATGAAGCCAAAAAGTTATAATCTCTCATTAGATGTCACCTATTGATTTCTGACTCCCATGATGACAATAATAGAGCTTAGAGAGGTTAAAAGACAAAAGTTCTGATTTAAGGAAAATGAACATTTCAGAAGTATCATCATTATAAGATCCTGAGGAATAAAAATGATATTGAACTAGTCAATTAATAATGTTGGCATTTATTTTCTCCCATAAAATGAGAAGGATGAATAAATTGATCCTATTCATTGCATGCTCCTAATCAAGCCCATGGAAATTTCATATTTCCCTATTTCTCTAATATCTTTGCTCCACATATTCCAGTTCCAAATTTAATGAGTTCAATTAGTGGTTCTATATAAAGGCAGCAACCAAAGCTTAATCAGCCAACATTCTCTGTCTTTCCTAGAAATTTTAGAGACATGCACAAAATCATTTTCTTTAAAAATTTTGCTATAAGTCCATATTTTATATGTACAGGATAATAAAAAAGAAAAAAATAAAATTTTTAAATGGGCAAAAAATCCTAAACAGGCATTTATCAAATAAGATGTACAGATGGAAAATGCTGTAATGGAATGGAATGTACAGATGGAAAATGCTGTAAATGTAGGAATATGCTCAACATTTTATGTTATTAGGGAGTTGCAATTTAAAACAATAATGAGATATTGCTATTGGTATGGCTAAAATCCAAACACTGACAACGGCAAATGCTATAAGGAGGTGCAGCAAGACCTCTCAGACATTTCTGGCAGGAATGGAAAATGGTGCAAACCCTTTAAAGACACTTTGCCAGTTTCTTGTAAAACTAAACATACTGTTAAGATAGGACCTAATAATTGTGCTTCCTGGTATTTACACAAATGAGTTGAAAACCTGTGTCCACACAAAATCTTACACATGATTGTTCAAAGAACCTTTATTTAGAATTGACTAAACATGGAAGCAACTAAGATGGCCTTCAGTAGGTTAATGCATAAACTGAAAAATACCTTCGCAGTGGGATATTATTCAGCAATAAAAAGACATTAGCTACCAAGTCACAAAAAATATGGAAGAACCTTAAATACATATTGTAACTGAAAGAAGCCAATTTGAAAATGGTACATACTGAATGAGACAATGTATATGACATTCTGGAAAAGAAAAAAAAGAATCACAGCGATGTGAAAAAAACTGGTAGTTGCCAGGGTTGGGGTTTGGGGAGGGAAGGAGAGATGAATATGTAGAACACAGGACAGGGAAACTATCCTGTATAACACTGTAATAGTGGATATGTCTAATTATAAATTTAACAAAACCCACAGAATGTACCACACAGTGAATGAACCCTAATGTAATCTATAGACTTTAGTAAATAATGATATATCAATATTGACTCATAAATTTTAACTAATGGAAGATGTTAATAAGAGGAGAAACCACAAAGGGAGAAAGGTCGTGAGAGGAATGATAAATGGAATTTTCTATACCTTCCGCTCAATTTTTCTGTACACTTAAAATTACCCTAGAGTAAGCCTATTAATTAAAATAATAACAATGATGACGAAGATAATAATAAGTATTCTTTCTACAATCTGCAGTTCACAGGGGCATTTTTTCTAGTCTTCTGACCAGAAACTCAAGTTTTTGCTGCCTTTAAGGCTGTCAACTTTGCAAGGGGCTCACCCTGGATCAATGCCAGAAGAGAAAGTAAGAAAAAATAAAAATAAAACGAAAGAGAACCCTCTCCGCTGTATGAATCACTTAATTCAAATTCCCTCTCTCCTACATCCCATCCACCTACTTTGCTTTATTTTCAGAGTCTTCAAATAGTTGACTTTCAAATTCTTAATTTTTGAGAGTTGTTATTGGCAAAGGTAGACTATACCGGGCTTGTGCCATCTTGGTAAACATCAGAAATCCCACCGCATTAATTTTAAATGTCTCACTTAACCATTCACTCATTAGTTAATTGTTTTTCAATGACAGAAAAAATAATGCATGGGCTAAATTCTGACAAAAAGATATTAGCAATGTCCTTGAACATGGTTCTTGGGGGAACCATACATTTAAATAATACATCAAATAGTCATTTTGATGATAGGATATTAAGGCAACATATAAGATGGTATTATCTATCACAGTTTATATTGATATTTTTTACTCATAGGCTCAGATTTAAATTATTATATTACTATATCATTGATTTCATTTTCATTTTGATCAGTGAGTCGTTATTACTATGGAAAGTATATTTAAACTTCTGACTTTTAGGACATGTTTCTTCTGAAAAGGATGATACCTAAACAGATCATTATATTTTTTTCTGCTATACATGACCATGGATATTGATAAATTTGTATTATAAAAAATGAATTTTTGTACCAGATGGCTTAACTTCTTACATAACTTTATAATATTGTAAAATGTCCATATGTTTACAATATGCTCAGTTTAAAAAATGTCCACTTGAAGGAAGTATAAAAATTACATAAAATTAATGAGGTGATTTAATTCTAAATATATTCAAGATGGTAAAGGATTCCTTATGTGGTATTTCATACAAATTTGATGTCTACTTAATTTTTTAAATTATTTTTTAAATTTATCTTTTATTGAAATTTTAGTTAACACAGTGCAATATTGGTTTCAGGAGGAGAATTCAGTGATTCATCACTTACATATGACACCCAGTGTTCATTACAACAAGTGCCTCCCTCTCCTTAGTACCATAACGCATCCAGCCCATCTCCCACCCACCTCCCTCCATCAACCCTCAGTTTATTTCTATCATAAGATACTCTTATGGTTTATTTTCCTCTCTTCTCTACCCGCCTTCCCACATATTCTGTTTTGTATCTTAAATTCCACAAATGAGTGAAATCATATGGTATTTATTTTTCTCTGATTGACTTACTCTGCTTAGCATAATACTATCTAGTTTCATTTAAGTCATTGCAAATGGCAAGATTTCATTATTTGGATGGCTGAGTAATATTCCATTGGGTATATATACCACTTCTTTATCCATTCATCAGTTGATGGACATTTGGGCTCTCTCCATAGTTTGGCTATTGTTGATAATACTGCTATAAACTTGGGGTGCATGTACTCCTTCAAATCTGTATTTTTGTATCTTTTGAGTAAATATCTAATAGTGTAATTGCTGGATCATAGGTAAGGTAGTTCTATTTTTATTTTCTTGAGGAACCTCCATACTCTTCTCCAGAGTGGCTGCATCAGTTTGTATTCCCACCAGCAGTGCAAAAGGGTTCCCGTTTCTCCACAACCTTGCCAACACCTATTGTTTCTTGTGTTCTTAATTCTAGCCATTCTGACATATGTGAGTTGATACTGTGGTTTTGATTTGTATTTCCTTGATGATGAGTAATGTGGAGGATCTTTTCATGTGTCTATTAGTCACTGTATGCATTCTTTGGAAAAGTGTCTATTCATGTCTTCTCCCCATTTCTTACCTGAGTTTTTTATTTATTTTTTTATTTTGGGATGTTGAGTTTGCTAAGACTTTTATAGATTTGGATACTAACCCTTTATCCGATATGTCATGTGCAAATATCTTCTCTCATTCCATAGGCTGCCTTTTAGTTTTGTTGATTCTTTCACTGTGCAGAAGCTTTTCATCTTGAAGTCCCAATGGTTCATGTTTGCTTTGGTTTCCCTTGCCTTCAGCGATATGTCTAGTAAGAAGTTGCTGCAGCTGAAGTCAAAAACGTTGCTGCCTGTGTTCTCCTCTAGGATTCTGACGGTTTCCTGTCTCACATTTAGTTCTTTCATCCATTTTGAATTTATTTTTGTGTATGGAGAAAGTGGTCCAGTTTCATTATTTTGCATGTTGCTGTCCAGTTTTCCCAACACCATTTGTTGAAGAGACTGTCTTTTTTCATTTGGACATTCTTTCTTGCTTTGTCCAAGATTAACTGACCATATATTTGTGGGTCCATTTCTGGGTTTTCTATTCTGTTCCATTGGTCTATGTGTCTGTTTTGTGCCAGTACCATACTGTCTTGATGATTACAGCTTTGTGATATGGCTTGAAATTCCGAATCTTGATGCCTCCAGTTTTTTTTTTTTTTTTCTTTTTCAGGATTGCTTTGGTTATTTGGCATCTTTTGTGGCTCCATACAAATTTGAAGATTGTTTGTTCTAGCCTTGTGAAAAATTCTCGTGGTATTTTGATAGGGATTACATTAAATGTGTAGATTGCTTCAGGTAGTACAGACATTTTAACAATGTTTTTTCTTCCAGTAGATGAACATGGAATACTTTTCCATTCTTTGTGTCCTCTTCAATTTCTTTAATAACTGCTCTATAGTTTTCAGAGTATAGATATTTTACCTCGTTAGTTAGGCTTATTCCTGGGTATCTTATTATTTTTAGTGCAATTGCAAATGGTATCAATTCCTTGATTTCTTTTTCTGTTGCTTTGTTATTGGTGTATAGAAATGCAACAGAGTTCTGCACGTTTATTTTATATTCTGTGACTTCACTGTAATTATGTATTAGTTCCAGCAATTTTTTGTTGGAGTTTTTTGGGTTTTCTATATAGAGTATCATGCCATCTGCAAAATTGAAAGTTTGATTGCTTCATTACTGATTTGGATGCCTTTTATTTCCTTTTGTTATCTGATTGCTGTATCTAAGACTTACCGGATTATGTTAAATAGTAATAGTGTGAGTGTACATCCTTGTCTTGTTCCTGACTGTAGGGGAAAGGTTCTGTTTTCCCCCATTGATGATGATATTAGCTGTGGGTCTTTCATATACAGCCTTTATGATGTTGAGGTATGTTCCCTCTATCCCTACTTTGCTGAGCATTTTTATCAAGAACGGATGATTATTTTGTACAATGGTTTTTCCACATCTATTGACAGGATCATATGTTTCTTATCCTTTCTTTTATTAATGTGGTGTATCATGTTGATTGATTTGCAAATATTGAACCAGGCTTATAACCTAAAATAAATCCCACTTGATCATGGCCAATAACTATTTTAATGTACTGTTGAATTTGATGTGCTAGTATTTTGTTGAGAATTTTTGCATCCATGTTCATCAAGGATATTGACCATAAAATTCTCCTTTTTAGTAGGGTCTTTGTCTGGTTTTGGAATCAAGGTAATGTTGGCTTTATAGAATGAGTTTGGAAGTTTTCCTTTTATTTCTAATTTTTGGAACAGTTTGAGAAGAGATTTTTGATTTTTGATTTGGTTTCTCTCCTGGCTATGAGTCTGTTCAGACTTTCTATTTCTTTCTGTTTCAGTTTTGGTAGTTTGCAAATTTCTAGGAATTTGTACATTTCTTCCAGATTTCCCAGGTTGTTGGCACATAATTTTTCTAGTATTCTCTTATCATTGTTTATATTTCTGTGGTGATGCTTGTGATCTCTCCTCTTTAATTTGTGATTTAATCCATTTGGGTATTTTCCCTTTTCTTTTTCATAAGAAATAAGTAAATAAATAAATGAATAAATATTAAAAAATTATTTTTAAAGCTATTTAAAATAAGTAACCTATATGATACCATATTATATAATTTCAAACCAATGGCTCCCATCAATTCTTTTTATTCATTTGTTCCCTTGTGCAAAATATTTTGTAATATCTATTATGTTTCTGATATAGTTCTATGTGCTTTGTGTAAGAACTAACACAATATATGAGTCCTATTATCAAAATGATTACATACTAGAATAGGAATATAAGTGAATATATGAGAAATGTTGAATGAGTGTTATAAAAACCAAGTACTCATATTCAATTATTATGTGAATTTTGCAAAATGGATTTTACAACATGGGTAATTTAGTAAAGACATGAAAAAATAAGTAAAGAATGTTATGTATATACAGGAAGTGAAGGCAGATAAATTACCAGGAAGTTCTAACTAAACAGACTTAGGGGCGCCTGGGTGGCTCAGTAGGTTAAGCTTTTGACTTCAGCTCAGGTCATGATCTCCGGGTTCACGGTTCCAACTCTGCTTCCGGCTCTGTGCTGACAGCTTAGAGCCTGGAGCCTGCTTAGGATTCTGTGTCTCCCTCTCTCTCTGCCCTTCCCCTGCTCATTCGTGTGTGTGTGCGCGGGCGCGCTCTCTCTTGCTCTCTCAAAAATAAATTTTAAAGAATTTTTAATAAAATAAAAAAAAACAGACTTAGAAGTGGACATATACAAAAACATATTTGGCTACAGTTCAGATATTGTGACAGTAGATAGATATTTGTGAGCCCAGAGCAACCGGAGCAATAAGCCTTTTTTTGCAACTCAACAGCTTGAAGGAAACCTACATATAATGGGGACTGTTTATGAATAAGAAGTGTCTTGAAAATGTAATGCTTATTTTCAAAACAAAAATTAGAGTTAGTTTAACATTTATTTATTAATTTCAATGTGTTTAACACTGTCCTAGGATTTTTTTTTTTTTGGTGGGGGGAGGATGGTTATTATTATTATTATTTTTTTATAAATCTGAGAGGTAGGAGCTATTATCTCACTTCTAGCAACAAATGAGAAACCTGAGGCTCAGAAAGGCAGCATAGCCTGGAAGTTAAACATACGATTCTAGAACCAGGTGTCCATGTTCAAAAACCAGTTCTGACAGGGGCACCTTTGTGGCTCAGTCAGTTAAGAGACTGACTCTTGTTTTTGGCTCAGATCATGATCTCATGTTTGGTGAGATTTAGCCCTGCATCAGGCTCTGCACTGACAGTGTGGTTGGTGCCTGCTTGGGATTTTGTCTCGCTCTCTCTCTGCTCCTCCTCTGCTTGCACTGTAAATAAATAAACGAGTGAATGAATGAATGAACGAACGAATAAATGAATACATAAATACATAAATGTTTTCAAAAACCCAGCTCTAACAATATGTGTGTGCTCTTTTCAGGTTCCGTGTATGCGCTGGTGCCTGGCAGCTTTGGAGGAGGAGCCCTGTATTCAGGGTAAACCTGGAGACAGCGCATGTCCTGGTTGGCCTTGCAGTTGCCAGTTTTCTGAGATTGAAGATCATAATAACCATGTGGTAGCCTACTCAAATTTCAGATTCTCAGGTCCCGTTTTTGTTAGTTTGATAGTGGTGCTCTGGGGAGTGACTCAGGAATAAATGTTTCAAAAGTTTTACAAGTAAGTCTATGATCAAGAAAACCTGGACAACTCATGTGTAGATGACACAATACCCAAAGCTAATGATTATAGACATTGACTTTGTCTATACGCTAACAAGAGTATTATGATGAGTGCTTGTAAGACAAAAATTCATAATTATAAAATCTGGAGTTATAATGCCATTAAACTCTATTTGTATGAGTCTGAACATTTCACCTTAAATATTTATTAAAATTCAGTTTATGGAGTATAATTTAAATGTGTTGTAAGAAAGAGGCACATTTTCACATGAAGATCTTATTAAGGTGAAATTGTATTCTGCTCCGTCTGTGTAATGTGGCACATCAATATCTTAAGCAATGTAGAACTTTTACATTTAATGTCTTCACTAGGTAATGAAATGGAATATAGAAATATTTTTACAGGTTTTGAGTCTCTTTTTTTTTCATTCAGAACAAAGTTGAGATGATGCACAAGCATATTACTGCAGCTATATCACAGCACATAATAAATGAACTCGTATAAGGATAGATAAAAACACCTCTTGATAGTTTTCTCTGTCAGCATGTTAAGAGATTATTGATGGTAGAAATCTAAAAGAAGCTTAAGAGCAGCTAAGGAACCAAAAGAGACAACTGAAATGAAAAAGAAAGCTGTTCCAATTTACTTTCCACAAACTGGTGGGCAACGGAGACTATGTCAAAGTAAGGTTATATTAAGAAAGTAAATGCCTCTGCCAAAATTAGGAAAGGTAATACTTATAAATTAATAAATATTATTTCCATTAATACACATCATAAAAAATGAATAGATATATGGTAACAGAATGCGTGTTAGATTCAGCTCTTCTATAATAATCAATTTTTTGTATATTAGAGGGCTAGAAATTTTGATATGTAATTAGAGATTAAAATGCACAGACATTAGGCAATTGGGTGGCTTTTGTGATAAAAAGAATTTACATAAAGGAAACAGAATGGACTAATATTTTCTATGAAGCAACAAAGAAGGTATTTTTCCTTAACGTTTATTTATTTACTTAAGAGAAAGAGAGGCAGACATACAGAGCATGAGAGGGGGAAGGGCAAAGAGAGAAGAAGACACAGAATCCAAAGCAGGCTCCAGGCTCTGAGCTGTCAGCACAGAGTTCCACACGTGGATCAAACTCACAAACCAAGAGATCATGATCGGAGCAGAAGTCATATGCTTAACTGACTGTGCCATCCTGGCACCCTGCAACAAAGTTTCAGGTGGTGATTTTGAGTTTTGAAGTAACTTCTATAATATGACCAATGGATATGTTTAAAACTTTATCCTCTTATCCTATTTTAATAGTATGACTTCTGGTTATATTCATTTCGTCACAATCATTAGAGAAAATAAACTTGGTAAAATCCCAATCCCATTATATTATAAATGGATAATTTGTTATGTTAATTTCTGAGAATATACAACTCGAAGTTGAATTCTATTTTTAAGACTGTGCATACTTATGAAGGCATTATTTTTTTTAAAAAAAAGTATATATACAAAATAAAGCTAAATCGGTTTGTTTCCGAACCTGGAAATAAAGAAAAATGTGCTTTGAATTTTATTTTAATTCTAAAAAGAATCAAGTTGCTATTAGGAGAGACTAATAAATAGATCACTTGTGCCTGATCTTTGAGTCTTCAAAGGAAATCATTGCAAATGATTTCATTGCATTCAGAAGTGAACAAAGGAAATGTAGCAGTAATTTGGTATAAAGAGCTTGGAGAGTCCTAAAGAAATTATTTTCCTTTGAGAGATTTGTATCTAAGATTAGGTTGTTTAACATCTAGAATAAAGAACATCCACCTAAAAACACATTTAAAAAATGCAGACTTTGAATATGTGGAAAAGATTACAGGGGAAAATGCATTGAAAACAATATATGCTTTCTGACTTATTTAGCTTAGCATAATACACTATAGCTTCATCCATATAATTGCAAATGGCAAGATTTCAGTCTTGTTTATGGCTGAGTAATATTCCATTGCATGTACATTATGTGTATATACACACATTTATACCACTTCCTTATCCATTCATCAACCGATGCACATTTGTGCTCTTTCCATAGTTTTGGTATTATTGATAATTCTGCTATAAACTTCAGGGTGCATGTATCCCTTCGAATCAGTATTTTTGTACTCTTTGGGTAAATACTTAGTAGTATCATTGCTGGACCTTGTAATTCTATTTTTTTTAATTTTTTAATGTTTATTTATTTTTGAAAGAGAGAGAGTCAGAGTACAAATGGGAAGGGGCAGAGAGAAGGAGACACAGAATCCAAAGCAGGCTCCAGGCTCTGGGCTGTCAGCACAGAGCCCTACACAGGGCTCCAACTCACGAACCACAAGATCATGACCTGAGGTGAATTCGGACACTTAACCGACTGAGCCACCCAGGCGCCCCTGGTAGTTCTATTTTTAACTTTTTGAGGAACCTCTATACTGTTCTCCAGAGTGGCTGCACCAGTTTGCATTCTCACCAACAGGGTAAGAGAGTTCCCCTTCTTCGTAGCCTCACCAACATTTGTTGTTTCCTGTGTTTTGTGGAATTTAAGAAATGAAACATGAACATGGGGGGGGGGGGATAGAGAGAGAGAGACAGACCACAAAACCGACTTTTAACTATAAAGAGCAAACTGAGGGTTGGTGGAGGGAAGGTGGGTTAGGGGATGGGTTAAATGAGTGATGGGCATTAAGGAGGGCACTTGTGATGAACACTGAGTGTTATATGTAAGTGAAGAATCACTAAATTCTGTCTCTGAAACTAATATTACACTTAATTAGCAAGAATTTAAATAAAAACTTGAAACAAAAAATAAAAAATAAACAACCAAAAATGGACAAATGGTATATATATATATATACACCATTTATATATAATTTATATATATAATATAAATTAATATAATACCAATTATATATAATTTATATATAATATAATATATAATATAATGTATATTATTATATATATATATATATATTATTTTTCCTGAAGGAAGGGCTAATGGATGGGTTATTGTGATTTGTCCCTGCATATTCAAACTTTGAAAAGCAAAACTAGAGTTAACTGATGATTATTTACTCAAAGATGGCCTTTGTGTCGAATTCTCACATAGAAGTGATAATGCAGATGTTTCTATTAGTTACATGGTAATACTAATAGATGTACTGGTTAAAGATTGCTGGAATTATCACCTGGAAAGCGTTTTCGCGCAGTAGCACTGGAGTTTGTTGAGGAATGAACGTAGAAACACACAACCATTTTTGCAATTGTTATAAGTCTTGAATTGAATAAATCATCCTTAAATCCTACAGCTTCAAAAATGTAGGATTTTTGAATGTACATATATTCATTGTATGTACAGTGAGGTTCAGAGCATTTACAGTGTTTTTCTGGAGACTTGGTATTCTTTGTTATATCTGATATTTTGAAACAATATGGTCTGTAGATTTTCATCTTTTCTTTTAGCTTTAAAGACAAAAGCCCTTGTCAGAAAATGCAGTTGAGTTAAATACTGAGTCCTTTCAGGAACCAATAAATAAATCACAGCAGCAAGAACTTCCTTTGTAATTCTTACCTAGTTGGGCAGGGTCAATATTTGGTTTTAGTGTTTGACCTAATCTCTCTCCCTCACCAAGTGGATTATTTTTTCTGGTTTACAGGTTTTCCAAGAGCAAAAGTAATCATCCCAACCAGCAGCCACTTAAATAAAAAGCAGACATCTCTTAAACCAGAGTTACAATAACTATATCACATGGACAAGCCAAAGATTCCCAGTCATGGTATAACATTTGGGCCTTCTAAAGCAACCCAATCATTACTGGAGAAAGAATCATTGTTGATCTGATATCTGACATGTAGAATGGGCAAGAAAAGGAAATGAGAGGCAGATATTTTGTGTTCTGAGCTGTTGTTCTGGTCAGGAAAAAAAATTGATATTCCCAAGGTAGGTTTATTCCAACCTGGTTATTTTATTTAAAACAAAACCACTTCACTTACCTTGTTTTGCATATGCCAATTTATAGTCTCTTCAGAATTAAGAAATTGCTGTAAAAATGGTGTTCAGCCAATTATCTGTTCGTCTGTCTAGGGGAAGTAATTGCTTCTCTAATTACTAACAGGTGAGGAAGGCCAGCAAATCTTCCACTTGTTAGCCTTCCTGCACCTGGGAACTGCTTATGCCATTAAACATTAATAATCTTCTGCTAAAAGGAACCAGGAAAATATCATTCACTGTAAGTACAATCAATCTCTTTCTATCTCTCTCATATTTTAAAAATCTTTTGCCGGGTGCCTGGGTGGCTCAGTTGATTGAGTGTCCGACTTTGGCTCAGGTCATGATCTGGCAGCCCATGAGTTCGAGCCCCGCGTTGGGCTCTGTGCTGACAGCTCAGAGCATGGAGCCTGCTAAGGATTCTGTGTCTCCCTCTCTCAGCCCCTCTCCACTCATACTCTGTCTCTCTCTGTGTCAAAAAAATAAACATTAAAACATTTTTAAAAAAATCTTTGGCTGAGTCCATGCTCCCAGATCTCCTCCTTTATGTTTATTTTAAAATTATACTTCTGTAAAATTGACAAAAGGTACCTGTGGAGGACGTCACCAAGAGGGCGTGAACACCAGTTGACCTGTTAGCTGGACCAGGACGATCAGAGGCTTCTTGTCCCCTCCCCTGTCCTCTGAATATATATCCGTCCTAATAATCCCATAATAGCAGATGTTTCAAAGATGTAGATTGAGAGAATAAGATGCCGTTGAAACTACTAAATGTGTGTCGGAACCCAGTTAAAACCTTTGTATGAACTTTTAAGTGTCTGGTGGTGGGTTCAGAGATCTGTTCATCTTGTGGCCACCCAAGACAAGCCTCCTATACAAGCTCAGTTGTGTTATTAAATTTGCTACCTACCAATCTGAAGTGGTCCACTTCTTTTTTTTGTCTCTCAGAGACCTCAGCGTATGAGGCAAATTTCGAATTCACCCAGGGAGTTCCCAAGGATGCAAGCCAATAGAACTCATTTCTGAACCACTACCATTTCTCTCCTATAGGGCAATTTTGCAACATTCCTTCCTTAAGGATAACCACCAATGTCAGTGCAGTGTGTATTTTTCAAGGTATTTTTCTTTCAACATATTTATTTAAATATCATCTATCTATATATGTGTGTATATGTATACACACATATATACACAACTTATATATGTGTACAACAAACACACTTTTGTATATTTGTATAATCTTTCATTATGTATTTGCATTACTTTTTATGAATAGGATAAAGTCATATGTATCATTCCAAAACTTTATCATGTGAAAATATGCCATGGAGATCATTCTAAGTCAGTCCATGTAATATTTTCTAATCACTACATAATATTGATAGGATGGATACAGCACATGTAACAATTCTTCAATTGTTTATCATTAGGTTATTTCTAGTTACTTATTTATTTATATATATATATATATATATATATATATATATATGGCTGTAATGAGCATTTTTTCGGTAGTTATTGTGTATGTGAGCACATATTACTCTAGAAAGGGGATTCATAATGGAACTGAGTTAAGAAATATATACAGTATATATACATATATATTACATTTTATTTTTATTTTATTTGAGAGAGAGAGAGAGAGAGAGCACATGAATGAAGGGCAAAGAGAGAGAGACAGAAAGAGAGAGAGAGAGAATGTTAAGCAGGCTCCACACTTAGTGCAGAGTCTTACATGGGGTTTGATCCCATCACCCTGAGATAATGACCTAAGTCAAAATCAAGAGTCAGACACTCAACTGACTGAGCCACCCAGGCACCCCTATATCAATGTATTTTTTATTTTATTTTATTTTTAATTTTTTTTAACGTTTATTTATTTTTGAGACAGAGAGACAGAGCATGAAAGGGGGAGAGTCAGAGAGAGGGAGACACAGAATCCGAAACAGGCTCCAGGCTCTGAGCTGTCAGCACAGAGCCCGACGCAGGGCTCGAACTCACGGACCGTGAGATCATAACCTGAGCCGAAGTCAGCCGCTTAACTGACTGAGCCACCCAGGCGCCCCTATCAATGTATTTTTTAAAGACTATAATTTTTTGCTTTTACCAGTGTGTATGGGATTAGCCATATCTTCACATTTTCACCAACCTTCAATGTGATAAATATAATTTATTTTAAATTTCTCCTATTTGAGGGATGAAAAATATTCCTTTGCTGATTTAACTTTCTAAATGACTATAGGGATTAGAAACATTTGTATCTTCTTATTAGGTACTCATATTTCTCTTTTTAAATTTTCTACTCACACTCTTTGCCCATTTTGTCTTGTTAATGTGTACATTTTATCGCATCTTTGTAACTGAGTGTTGTAGGTATGTTGAATAGATTCTGGACTTTTACTAGATGTACTTAGTGATCTGAAATATGACTAAATTTTCTGTATGGTTCATGCATATTTGAAAAGAAAGACTGTTTTGTGTTTAAGGGTAAATAAATCTATCTAAAATAAATATATTCTGCTAAATGAAGTTTACAGCCACATTATGCATATTCTTACACTATGTAAGACCAAAGGTAATCTTGAAGGGAGTTGTTGAAGATAAAGTTCAGCTGTAGGAGAGTAGTGAAGTTTAAAAAACTGCTGAAGGAAATGGTAGAACAAACAATGAAGAACTAGATTTTGCTTGAACATACCCACACAAATGTGTAATGTTTGAGGTCCATAAGCAAAAACCTAGCCAAAGAATGCATGTAAAACAATGTGTGGGTGTGCACAGGAGAACTTAGCAATATTAGAATTTATTAAAATGTATAATGGCAATGGCCCAGCCACTAAAAAAGTGTAACCAAGTAATTATGATTGGGATCAATAGCAAGAATCACCTCAGTGTGAAACACTATCTTCCGAGATAGGGAATCTTCATATACTTGTAGGACTAGTCAGAGGAAGTAGTAATTTATTGCTGATTTGGAATACCAATCCTAACACATTTTCAGACTCAGATAAAAGAGCCTAACTGAAAAAAAAAAACTGTGTGAGGAAATTAGGTCTACATGATTAAATATGCTTAGCTATAGGGAGCTGTGAATTGTTTTCTTGTGTATCTTTATGATAAAGGGACTGAAATTCTCAGAAAAGTCCTCTCTTGGGGCAGATAGGAATTTCATAACTCCAAAAAGAATAAAAATCATGCCCATGCTTCTAGTAGCCCTGTGGGCTTTTGTGAGTAACAAGACTATGATTTTGTGTAAATGATGGTAATAATACTGGTTTGGTGAACTTTTTCCCTCCTGAAATAAGTTTTGTGCTATTGTGCAAGCAACTAAGTGATAGGCTCTCTTGAGCTTCTGATTACAGTCTTCTTGGAATATTCTCAGTATGTCCTAGCAAGAGAATTATAAAAGCCAAATTTTAGTACTGCTAGAAATTGAAACATCCATATTTACTGCGAGTTTAGAGTTGATCTAACTAAAGTATTTCTGTGTTTTAGGTAGAAATACAAGATAGAGGGAGGAAAAAAAAAAGCATTGAAAGAAACCCAAAATATGTAATAAAAATGTGAAAAAATTCATTGCAGAATCCAACCAATAATTATTATAAACATTCAATCAAAAGTCAAATTATTTATTTTATGCACTAGACTCTTTTTAAAAAAAAAAACAGTGAAATTATCATGTGAGAATATTTGTCAGCGAATTTTCGGAAGATTTTAACCTCTGCCAATGAAAATTGAAAACCGGCTCTAATAGTTAATGAATTCTCACAAGAGCCAACAAAGTATCTGTTTTACATATAATTGCATTTGTATCTTACAAATCTTGGGCTAAATTATAGCTATCATTTCTCTTAAACCTCATCCAAAAATAGAACTAAATTGCCTCAGGTCTTTTTATTATAAGCCCAAAATACACATTTATTTTTCTCCACATCTTGTAGAGGGCTGGAGGCCAATGGGAAAGGAAAAAAAAACAATATATATATATATATATATATATATATATATATGTATTCAAAGATATTTGAATAAACTTGCTTGTATCTCTATCTGTTTATACTGTGCTTGAAATAATGAAATTTCACAGTATAGAAATTTAAATAGTCAGATAATTATGCAAATAGTTACATTCAGGTATGCTATCTATCTAAAATCTATCAGATTTTTTTGAAGATTGTGTTTATCGATAAAGCTAAAGAATGAATAATGGGGAGCATTATCTTCTCTCTGTCAAAATGCATGTTTTAGGAGGAGTAACCAGTTGAATATAATCAATTCAGTGCTGGGAGCAGCTGCAGTATGCTTTATGGAACACCATAAATTCAAATTAATTAATCCAAAATGAATTACAAATTATTTTTGTAAACTACACATTGATCCTTAAGGGTTATTTAAACAGCTGAACTTGATGTCATTTGCCCCATCTGCCACAACAGATGCTTTATTCCAATATGAATATTAAATGAATTTTGAAGGCAATTTCCATAATTGCAAGAAACATTTACAAAATGAAGAAAAGATGATAGGTTTTTTTGATGATTGGAATACTTTTTAAATATATTTTATCATGAAAGGTACAAAAAATATAAAGCATAACAGAAACCTAAGTTTAACTGCAGAACACAAGGATATAAAGTACACTTCATAAACATAATTTTAGTATCACGCTTTTCTCACAGATTATTTAAGCACTTTGACACTACACATTAGTTATTCTTACAATATTTTGATTGAATTTACTACCTTCTTTCCAATTTCCTTTCCAATAAACTTTCCATTTCAAGTTTATTTACCATGTGTTTTTTTTGACTCATATTTTTCTTTTGATTTTGATAGAACTTTTGGAGAAAATCAGATTTGGCATATGGTTACTCAAAATCTCTTTTCAGTGAGAAAATCCTCCAAGTCTCATGTTACCGTATTGGATTCCAAGGATTGTTTATAAACTGAGAGATTTAAGACATTGGGTAAACAAAAGCTGTAGAATGAAGGGTATAAGGTGAATGGATTAAAGAAATACATGTGAAGAATAATTTCTATATGAGAATAGATTAAGGCCCAAGGAGCAATTGTGGAACAGGTGAATAAGGAGATATTAATTGCATCACTGATGGTGCTGGTAGTGATTTGGTCATAAATTCTTTTCAATCACCAGGAGAAATGATGGCTATAATGTGATAGATGAGCGCTAAGAAGTATTATGCAACAATCAGAAGCAACAGAATAGATGTAAGATAGCAACAGTAATAATTATAGCAACAGCAATAATTTAATAAATTATTAAAATACAGTGTTTGGTGACAAGAGTAGAAAGCACAATGTAAGTTTCAATTTATTTATTTTTATTCTCAGTACAGTTATATGTTACTGTTTCTATGCATTTTTGGTTTATTTGGATACCATATATTTTTTATTTTATGTTGTTGTTATTGGACACAATGAAGATACTTGGAAACATGGATCCTTTTGTGTCTTGCTTTATTATAGAGGACCAAGGACTTGTTTAGTCTAGAGCTACTTATTACCCACAACTGAGGCAAGATCTTCTTGAGCATCTCATTTTGAAATTTCTCAGTATTGCTGTTGGGAACAGGCACTGTTTATGGTCTTGTGGCCATACTACTACTGCTAATCCTTTTGGATGATTCTTTCTCAAGCACCGAGTAGTTCCCTCATGTGCATTTGCTGATCAGTACTCACCTGAATTCTTCAGAGGGCCCTCTGTAGTTTCCTGGGGTCCCTTCTTTACGCAGCTGTCCCCTCTCTGATGTTCTGGCTTGCGAACTCTAGCCACCTTGGCCTCCTTGGATTCTCAGCTCTATCTCTTTAATTTGGGGAGTCTGCTATGATCCACTTGGGTTCTCCCGCTATGTCACAGGCAGGAAACTCTCTTAAGAAAATGACCTTGGGCAATCACAAAGCTCACCTGATTTGTTCCCAGTCTTTCAAGGATCACTATACTTTGTTTTCTGGTATCTAGTGTTCAGATAGTTGTTGTTTCAAGTGTGTTTTCTGCTTTTTTTTAGGTTGCTTCACATGTGAGAGCAACATGGAGTCCATGTTACTTCATCTTGGCCAAAAGTAGAAATTCTCCAGCTATAAAGTATCTAAGGCTTTTTAGAACCTTTCCAGTATTCAGATCCTAATAGTTTTTGAAGGGAAAATCCTTATGCCAGTCTCTATATATTTGAAGCCAGTAGTGAATTGAATCTAAGAGAAGTCAATAAACCCTAGAAGCAGCTATACCAAAGATTAGACGATTAGATGAACACATCCCCCAAATACCAGTGACCTGACCAAAAAAAAAAAAAAAAGATACTTGTCGTAGGGAGGGATAAATATTATTTACCTTAATCTCTAATGTCCTTTTACACCATAAAAATATCTCACGTCTACATGAAAAAGCAAGACCATGTCTATATGGCTGGCAGATTAAATAGTCCATAGAACATATATGGAAACTAGTCAGATTTTGTAATTTAAAGTGTGGAAGAATTTAAACCTACTTAAAAATAACCATGATAATTATTTTAAATAATCTTGTGAAAGAATAACAAAATGCAAGCACAGAGAAAAATTTTGGAAAGTGACAGAAACCTATTCTAAAATTTACATAGACATGGAAGGTATAAAGAAGAGCAAAACAATACTGAATAATTAAAACAGCACTGGGAACTTAAATACCTCATTTAAGGATTCCTATAATGCTATACTCATCAAGAGAGTATGTTATTAGTATAGGGATAAACACAAAAGTCAAAGCAACATATTGAGAGTCAAGAAATAGCCCCACAGGTATTTAGTCAAGAAAATGTTTTAACCAAGACACTAGTTCAATTCAATGGAAAATAGAAAGATTGTAAACAAATGAAACACCTGGATACCTATGTGGAAAATTACTAGCCTAAACTGGCTACTCACCCATACACAAATATTACTTTCAGATGGACCATATACCTAAACATAAAAGTTAGAACCATAGACAGAAACATAAAAACCAAAAGTATAAGTTTCTAGAAGAAAAGATAAGGAAGCATCTTCACAACCTTGGTGTGGACAAAGTTTTCTTAAACAGGACATTTAAAACACTCATAAAAGACAACAAATGAAAAATTAAATCTAATTTTATTAAAATTTTTCTACTGAGGCACCTGGATGCCTCAGTCAATTGAGTATCCTACTTGGGCTCAGGTCATGATCTTGTGGTTCGTGAGTTCAAACCCCTCATAGGGCTTGCTCCTGCTACCACAGAGCCTGGTTCAGATCTTCTGTCCCCTTCTTTATCTCTTCCCCTCCTCCCCCCTCATGCTCTCTCTCTCAAAACAAAATTGTCTACTGCAAATATATCCTTTCGAAAATGAATAAACAAGTTATAGACTGGTAAGATGAATAATACATGCTCCGATGCACAATATATAAAGGATTCCCTCAAAAATAAAAATGAATCTATTTAAAAATGTGAAAAACAAATAACAAAAGAAGATGGAAAATACACAAGTGTCCAAAAGACATGAACTAAGCTCAACACTATTAGCAATTAGGGAAATGCATTTTAAAACATCAAAATACTCTCTAATACCCTCTAACATGGCCAAAAATGTACACACGCACACACACAATATAAAATGATATTGAATCGGTGTAACTAGGCACTCACACATTGCTGGATGATGCAGTCACTATGACAGTTTAATATAAAGCTAAAAACACTTACCCTATGATGCAGTATTTGTGTACCTGAATATGCTAAGTATAATGAAACGATATGTGTGTGTGTGTGTGTGTGTGTGTGTGTGTATAACTTACACAAGAACATTCATAGGAGCTGTATTCATAATATCCCCAAACTGGAAACAACCCAGATGTGCATCAACCTGAGAATACATAAGAAAAATCAGAGCACATTCACATAAGACTGTACCACATAGTATAAAAAGAAAAAGAGAGAGGAACCAAGATGGTGGAACAGCATGGAAGTTTTTTGTGTGTCTCACATCCATTAATACAGCCAGACCAACACTAAACCATCCTGCACACCTAGAAAACTTATTGGAGAATTAAGACAACAATCTGCACAACCTGAACCACAGAATTCAGCAGGTATATGGGGCGGAGAAGTGAACTTGGAGAGCGAGAAGCCGTGGGAAGGGAGGTGCTTTTGCAGGCAGAGAGAGGATGGAGATGGGGGGGTGGGGTGGGGAGAATATGGGAAAAGCACCCCTCCCCAAAAGCAGCTGGAGAGAAAGTGGAAAATTGGAAACAGCTGTAGGGACTAAACTAAAAAGGGAGAAAGGAGAAAGGAGAGGGTTTAAATTCCATTAAGACTGTAAACAAGGGGAGTGCAAAGTCTGCAACTCCACAGCTCGATACCTGGCAGTGCTCTGGTGAGAAGGGCGAATCCCCAGGAACAGTGTGTGGTCTGGGAGGTTCTTGGACCACACAGGGAAAAGCAGTTCCACTGCTGGAAGGACATTTGGTAGAGACTGTTGAAGCCACCTGGTCCCAGCAGACCCCAGAAAATGGCCACATTCACTGGTGCTGGAACCAGGTTGTTAAAGGTGAAGCCTGGTGCCAGATGTGTATTGTGATTTTCCATAATCCCCGAAAAGCTGCTGCTGCACTATCTTGCGAACTTTTTCTGGGGCGGGCTGGCACCCGGCTGCAGTCTCGGGGTTCCGGCAGCAGAAGGGTGCAGCAAGCATTCCTGGGTGCAGCTGACATTCGGACATTGCTCATTCGGCCATTGCTAGGTGAGACCCTCTTGCAGAGGGGCGGAACGGGTCAAAGCCTCAATCCTTCAGAAGTATGGGCCCTAGGGAAACAGCCGCATCTGAGACAAAACTGGGAGAGAGGTACTGCCTGGGGCCTGGTCACGGACAGTGAAGAAGCGGGGAGTGGATGAAAGCTGAAGACAGATGGGTGTGTGATTACTTAACTGGGAAAAACACAGTTCTGATACTAGGGACTGGGTAGCTGGGTGACGCCATTTTCACCGCTCCTGCGCATGCACACAGGCACTTACGAACGCCAAACACTCCACCCCAGTAGGCTAGCAGCACCATCTAGTGGAGAGTGGAACCGTTACACTGAGCCCCCCGAATTGGGCCAACTTCCCTCTTCAAGAACACAAGTCTCACCACTGGCTTAGTTTATGGACTATAAAGCGATTCATAGTCTGACTTCTACAGGAAAATGAAGTAATTTCAGTCCTACTTCAATCTGTTAGCAGGTCCATCTATTCAATTTTCTTTCTTTCTTTTTGTTTTCTCTTTTACACTTCTTTTCTTTTTCTTGAATACAGAAAGAGAAAACGTTCATTTTTATTTTAATTTTTTATTAAAAACATTTTTATTTAATTTTTATTACTATATTTTTTACTTTTGTGTATATTTTTTCAAATTCTATTTTACTTCCATCATTTTATTTTAGTCTACTTCAGTGTACTCGCCTTTTCAAATTCTCAAACAATTTCCTTTTTTTTTCATTCTTTTTCTTTTTTGTCTTTTTTATTTCTTTTCTTTTTATTGAATGCAGAAAGAGAAAAACTTCACTTTTACTTTCCATTTCTATTAAAAATATTTTTATTTAATTTTTTTACTATATTTTTGGCTTTCATGTAATTTTTTTCAAATTCCATTTTACTTCCATCATATTATTTTAGAGTACTACAGTGTATTCACATTTTCAAATGATTTCCTTTTTTTAAATTTTCTTTTTATCTTTTTTCCTCTTTTCTGTTTCTTTTCTTTTTCCTTGAACACAGAAAAAGAAAAAAATTCATATGTATTTTTAATTTTTATTAAAAATATTTTCTTTAATTTTTTTCTACTATATTCTTTACTTTTGTGTCACTTTTTCAAATTCTATTTTACTCCCATCATCTCATTTTAGTCTACTTCAGTGTATTCATTTTTTTCAAATTCTGAAAAGATTTCCTTTTTTTTCTTTTCCCTCCCCCTTTTTTTCCTCTACTCTGTCAAACCACTTTCAACACCCAGACCAAAACACACCTAGGATCTAACATCATTTATTCGATTTGTGTGTGTGTGTTTTTAATTTTTTAATTTTAATATTTTTTAATTTTAACATGTTTTTAATTTTTTTAACTCATTAACTCCTTTTCTCCCTTCAAAATGACAAAACGAAGGAATTCACCACAAAAGAAAGAGCACGAAGAAACAACAGCCAGGGATTTAACCAACACAGATACAAGCAAGATGTCTGAACCAGAATTTAGAATCACGATAATAAGAATACTAGCTGGAGTCGAAAGTAGATTAGAATCCCTTTTTCCAGAGATAAAAGAAGTAAAAAATAGTCGGAATGAAATTAGAAATCCTATAACTCAGCTGCAATCACAGATGGATGCCATGGCAGCAAGGATGGATGAGGCAGAACAGAGAATCAGCGATATAGAGGACAAAGTTATAGAGAATAATGAAGGAGAAAAACAGAGGGAGATGAAGGCAAAAGAGCACAATATAAGAATTAGAGAAATCAGTGACTCATTAAAAAGGAACAACATCAGAATCATAGGGGTCCCAGAAGAGGAAGAGAGAGAAATAGGGCTAGAAGGGTTATGTGAGCTAATCAGAGCAGAAAACTTTCCTAACCTGGGGAAAGACACAGACATCAAAATCCAGGAAGCACAGAGGACCCCATTAGATTCAATAAAAGCTGACCATCAACAAGGCATATCATAGTCAAATTCACAAAATACTCAGGCAAGGAGAGAATCATGAAATTAGCAACAGAAAAAAAGTCCCTAACCTACAAGGGAAAACAGATCAGGGTTGCAGCAGACCTATCCTCAGAAACTTGGCAGGCCAGAAAGGAGTGGTGGGATATATTCAACGTGCTGAATCAGAAAAATATGAAGCCAAGAATTCTTTATCCAGCAAGGCTGTCATTCAAAATAGGAGAGAGTAAAAGTTTCCCAGACAAACAAAATAAAAGGAGTTCGTGACCACTAAACCAGCCCTGCAAGAAATTTTAAGAGAGACTCTCTGAGGGAAGAAAAAAAAGAGAGAGAGAGAGAGAGACAGAGAGAGAGAGACACCAAAAGCAACAAAGACTAGAAAGGACCAGAGAACACCACCAGAAACTCCAACTCTACAAGCATCATAATGGCAATAAATTCATATCTTTCAGTACTCACTCTAAATGTCAATGGATGTCAATGAACTCCTGGGATCTCATCAAAATAAAAAGCTTCTGCACAGCAAAGGAAACAATTAGCAAAACTAATAGGCAACTGACAGAATGGGAGAAGATATTTGCAAATGACATATCAGATAAAAGGTTAGTATCCAAAATCTATAAAGAACTTATCAAACTCAACACCCAAAAAACAAATAATCCAGCGAAGAAAAGGGGAAAAAAAACATGAATACACACTTCTGCAAAGAAGACATCCAGATGGCCAGCCAACACATGAAAAAATGCTCAACATTACTCATCATCAGGGAAATACAAATCAAAACCACAATGAGATACCACCTTACACCTGTCAGAATGGCTAACATGAACAACTCAGGCAACAACAGATGTTGGCGAGAATGCGGAGAAAGAGGATCTCTTTTGCATTGTTGGTGGGAATGTAAGCTGGTGCAGCCACTCTGGAAAACAGTATGGAGATTCCTCGAAAAACTAAAAATAGAACTACCCTACAACCCAGGAATTGCACTACTAGGGATTTATCCAAGGGATATAGGTGTGCTGTTTCAAAGGGACACATGAACCTCCACGTTTATAGCAGCACTATCAACAATATCCAAAGTATGGAAAGAGCCCAAATGTCCACTGATGGGTGAATGGATAAAGAAGAAGTGGTATATATATGTATATATTATATGTGTGTGTGTGTGTGTGTATACACACACACACACACACACACACATATACACACACACACACACATACACTCACACAATGGAGTATTACTTGGCAATCAAAAAGAATGAAATCTTGCCATTTGCAACTACATGGATGGAACTGGAGGGTATTAAACTAAGTGAAATTAGTCAGTGAGAGAAAGACAAAAATCATATGACTTCACTCATATAGATGACAAAATAGATGAACATAAGGGATGGGAAGCAAAAATAATATAAAAACAGGGAGGGGAATGGGGACAAAACAGAAGAGACTCATAAATATGGAGAACAAACTGAGCGTTACTGGAGGGTTGTGGGAGGAGGGATGGGCTAAATGGGTAAGGGGTACTAAGGAATCTACTCCTGAAATCATTGTTGCACTATATGCTAACTAATGCAAATTTAAAAAAAATTAAATTCAGAAAAAAAAGTAATAAAATAAAAAACATTTTGGAGACAAAAATAGAAAGAAAAAAAAGAAAGGACTGATACACACAATGACATGAATACATAAATGATCATGTCCTATAGGTAGGTAGATGATGATGAAAGATGACAGATGACAGATAGGCAGACATAGATAGACAGGTGTCAGCAAAGTGAACACTTAAGATCACTTTCCTCATGCTGTGTCATTTTTTCTACATTCAAACCCACTCTAAACTACATATAACTAATATGTCTCCATCGTATGAAACTTGAAAATTCCCCCTGAATTTTCGGCAGTTCTGTGAAATAGACTTAATTCTTACTTTGTTCTTGGGTTCATATTAATAACTACACTCACTTCAGAGCACCATGAGTTGTTGCTGTTTGAACTAACTCAAAGGATACAGTGGGACTTCTGGGTAGAATCCTGGTTGTTACTCTGTCATTCTACAGAAAAGCCATATCAAAAGGGAGTACACTAGATTAAGAAAAAAGTTTAAGATAAATAATAACCTGAAGATAATTTCCCAGGAAGGGGTAGTGTTGGTTTGAAATACACAGAGGGCAGAGAGAGACTGCAGAGAGAGGCAGATTTCAGACCGTGGATGGCAGTTTTAAAAACAAAGGTAACTTATATACAAGGCTGGTTTGGGGCAGCATCAAGACAAGTAGATCTCACCCACCTGCCAATATCATAAAAGTTTACACAGAGTCTTTAGCTGGGTTCAGTCATATATACTGTCCAGATACTCTCAACACCACATTGCTCTCTCAAGCCTGAGTCTTTGAAAATGGCTCCCTTGAAAACAGCTCCCACCATGGGAACTGACAGAATGTACCTTTCAAGGAGGATGTGTGGTGAGGAGCCTCCATTGGCCAGGTCCAGCTTGAGGGTGGACCAGAAGCCATGTCTTCTCCAGGATCCTCAACAGTTTGGTTTGTGTGGATTAGAGTGACTATGGCAGACAGGGAGCCTGTGCACTAAGATCTACTTTCTCCTTTTTCCATACTAATACACTTAAACTGTAATTTAGAGTTCCTAGCTGGAAATTGTCTTTTCCTGATCCCACAGCAAAATGAGTTCCCATTGACCATGCCATCCTTAATGGAAATGAAAAGAAGTGATGTGTATCCCTACACTGCAGGATCCTTTAGAAAACAGACAAGACCCCCTGACTCTAACTTCTTCCTGCCTACTAGTAGGAACCTGGATATGACAGCAAACTACATGTTCCATGGAAGTCCTTGCATCTTAGAAATGACATTTATTAAAGCCTCACTCTTTATTTTCATAAATAAATGCAATGAATAACAAATAAATGAATGCATAACTTTCCCAGGTCAACATTATAACGGGAAATGGGGCAACTTGGAAAATAAAAATTTGCCCTGTTTGAATTTATCTGTGATTGAACCTATATATATAGTATGTTTTTGTGGAATTAGGAAATTGTAAATTCAAACGTCAACCCAAGAAACAAATAGATTTTTGATTGCTTTGAATTTTCTAAACCTACATTTCCTAATCGGTAAAATCAAGATAATATTTAGCTTTGAGATTTAAGAGAGTATCACATGTAGTTGCTCAAAACATTATAATTCTTAGGGCGCCTGGGTGGCTCAGTCAGTTAAGTATCTGACTCTTGATTTCGGCTCAGGTCATGATCTCACGGTTCCTTGGTTTGAGTTCCACATTGGACTCTGCACTGACAATGTGGAGCCTGTTTGGGATTCTGTCTCCCTCTCTCTTTGCCCCTCCGCCACTCACTCACTTTGAAAATAAATAAACACTTTGAAAAAACATTATAAATCTCTACCATTCTTCACTGTTGTGTGAATGGCTTACATTTTCACCATATTGATATTGAATATACACCCTGAGGAATCAAATGCATGCCCAATCATAGATTGTCACCAATGGAAGTGGCTGCAAAATGGCCGTGTGCTGCATTAAACAGCACGCAGGTGCCAACAAGTTAATAGTGTGTTCTTCCTACCCCTTAATTACCGAGGCCTAAAAGTGCTTGCTAACTTCATACTGCTGAAAGGAACGAAGAAGAATGATTCGCTGCTGTTCAGTAATTTAAACTTTACAAATGGCACCAGTGAGGACACTGCTGCTTATTTGAGTCTGTTACACCTGGTTCATGATTATAGTTTTTTACAGCCTCTTTTAGTAAACTTTACATTTGATACTTACTATATCTCACTGCAAAGTTACTCTTTGAATAAAACCAATAAAGTATCACATCACTCATTTAAAAATAGGTATTGTCAAATTTATAGAAGGGACTGAAGAAAACAGCATACTGTAAGTATCAATCAGCTCTAAATCTATAAACAAAACAACAAAATGAAAACACCTTTTTATTTTGATGTATGTAGACTCATCATATATGCAGGAAACTTTTAAGAATAAAAATATTTGCCTTATGATGGGGATTAAGGCGTGCACTTGTTATCATGAGCACCGGGTGTATTACGGAAGTGTTGAATCACTGTATTATACACCTGAAACTAATATTACACTGTGTGTTAACTAATTGGAATTTAAATAAAAACTTAATTTTTTTTGCCTTTAAAGATCATTAAACCACATAAAAATATGGAGAAATTCTTATATTCTTTCAACTAAATGTGCTTTGGCTGAGTGTTTACAATATGTAAACAATTCTCTTTGAGACCCTGACTTGAGTGAACAAACATAAAATTTACTGAAAATAGCTCAAAGTGACTCAGTTCTTCTTCGGAAAAGAAATTCAATTGACTTCTTGGCTATTATCAAGATGAATGCTTCAGCTTTGAGCTTCACTACCCAGTTTAGATTTTGGTAAATGTAAGGTCATTCATTTTTGGAGCATTTAAGTATAGCAAGTTAAACGCTGTGCAATTCAGATTAAAGATACATATTACCTGTAAACCGAAATGTCATGCAGCAATTAAAGTGAAAAGAAACCTTTTATGTATTGGCAATCTATTTCTAGTACCACTTTAGCTATCTGATTTTTCTAAGGAACTGCAAAGAGCAAGATAGAGAATACTTATGCGGCAAGAATATTAATGTTGCATTCCAAGTGTTGTGAAATACGCTTTATATCCAGGTTTATAAATAAGTTAATTTTAATAACTTTTTAATAATATATATAAAGAATATATTTAACCCCTTTTGCCATGATTGTTTCCTGAAATGAAAGGTGACAAGACATCTAAGTGAGACTTTACCTGTTTAACATCAAAAGAAATTTGTAAGATCAGCCACTAAGAAGTCCTAAACAATATGCTGTATCAAATTATTACAGGAGAGAATATAGCAAAAATACGTGTTATTTTTTGAAAGCCTACCATATGGCAATCTCAGTGCCAGTTCCTTGTGTCATCTCCTTGAAGCCTCACAACCTATGTTAGGTTAAGTATTTCTGCCACAAATTTACATACGTCTAAGGAACTTGAGGATCTCACACTGTTAATTACCTTCCCAGAGTCATGCAAAACATAAAACATCCTAAGATGATCTGGTACCTGTGTTAATTCACTACTTATTACCACCTATGTTGCACAGAGCCTGATTTAGTACTGAAAAGAAAGTTTTAACTTTTGTGGCAACCCATAGCCAAAATGTTCTCTAATATGTTGCCAGGCCACTTTTTCCTTTACATTTCCTTCTCAGAAAGTATGTTTCATGAAACAAATTTCCTTTATTAGAACTTAATTTTGAGGGGTGCCTGGGTGGCTCAGTCGGTTAAGTGTCTGACTTTGGGTCGTGATCTCACAGTTCATAAGTTCAAGCCCCATGTTGGGCTCTGTGCTAACAGCTCGGAGCCTGGACCCTACTTTGGATTCTGTGTCTCCTCTCTCTACCTCTTGCCTGCTCATACTGTCTCTTTCTATCTCAAAAATAAACATTTAAAAAAATCTTCAGGGGCACCTGGGTCGCCCAGTCGGTTGAGCATCCAACTTCAGCTCAGGTCATGATCTCACAGCTTGTGAGTTTGAGTCCCGCATCAGGCTCTGTGCTATTAGCTTGGAGCCTGGAGCCTGCTTCAGATTCTGTGTCTCCCTCTCTCTCTGCCCCTAACCCACTCACATTCTGTCTCTGTCTCTCTCAAAAATAAATAAACATTTTTAAAAAGTTAAAAAAAAGAACTTAATTTTGATTTTTTGGTCTTCCTAGAGCATTCCATAGAAATATTTTATTAAGACTTTAATTTTTGAGAATAAACTGAGGGTTGCTGGTGGGGTGTTGGGTGTGGGGATGGGCTAATTGGTTCATGTGCATTAAGGAGGGCTCTTGTTGGGATGAGCACTGGGTGTTATATGTAAGGTATGAATCACTAAATTCTATTTCTGAAATCATTATTACACTATATGTTAACTAGGATTCAAATAAAAAATAAATGTAAAAAGGAAAAAAAAAGACTTTATTTTTTTAGGGCAGTTTAATAAGGTTCATGGCAAAAATGGAGGGGAAAGTAAAGAGATTTCCCAAATACCCCATCACCACACATGCATAACTCTCCCCCATTATCTATTCTCCCTCACTAGAGCAATTCATTTGTTACAATTGATATTTTCATTTTCATTTACTTAAAAGTATTTTTAATTACCCTTGAGATTTCTTCTCTGACCCATGTTTTATTTAGAAGTGCATTATTTAATCTCCACATATTTTGGGACTTTCCAGTTACCTTTCTGCTATTGAGGTCTAGTTTAATTCCACTGTGGTCTGAGAGCAGTCACTGTTTAACATCTATTCTTTTAAATTTGTTAAGGTATATTTTGTGGCTCAGAACGTAGTCTATTTTGGTGAATGTTCCATGGTGAGCCTGAGAAGAAGAATGTGCACTGTGATGTTGTTCAGAGAAGTAGTCTATAGATGTACTTTATACCCGGTCAATTGATGGTGTTGTTGAGTTCAACTCCATCCTTACTGATTTTTTCTGCTGGATCTGTCCATTTCTAAGAAAAGGGTGTTGAAGGTTCCAACTATGATAGATAGTACATTCATCTATTTCTTGTAGCTTTATCAGTTTTTGTCTCACATAGTTTGAAGATCTGTTGTCAGTAACATACATGTTAAGGATTGTTATGTCTTCTTGGGGAATTGACCCCTTTATCATTATGTAATGCCCTTCTTAACCCCTGATACTTTTCCTTTCTTTGAAGTCTATTCTGTCTGAAATTAATAAAACTACTCTTGTTTTTTTTTTAAGTTTTAATGTTTATTTATTTTTGAGAGAGAGAGAGAGAGAGAGGGAGAGACAGAGTGCGAGTGGGAAAGGAGCAGAAAGATAGGGAGACACAGAATCTAAAGCAGGCTTCAGGCTCTGAGCTGTCAACACAGAGCCCAAAGAGGGCTTGAACTCATGAACCATGAGAAAATGACCCGAGCCAAAGTTGGATGCTTAACCCACTGAGCCACCCTGGAGCCCCTACTACTTCTGTTTTTGTTTTTGTTTTGTTTTTTATTAGTGCTAGCATGGTATATTTTTCTCTACCCATTTGCTTTTAATGCATACATTTCTTATATTTAAAGTGGGTTTCTTATAGACATTTAGTTGGGTCTTTCTTTTGATTCACTCTATGTCTGTAAGTCACTGTGACTACATCTATGTCATTTAATTGGTACATTTAGACCACTGATGTTCAAAGTGATTATTGATACAGTTAGATTAATATCTATCCTATTTATTACTGGATATTTATGATTACTGGATATTTATTTATTACTGGATATTACTGGATATTTATTATCATCCTATTTCTATTTGTTTACCCTCTTCTTTGTTCCTATTTTTGTATTCCACTCTTTATTATGTCTTTTGTGGTTATTTTTAATTTAATTTAATTTATTTTCTTTATTAGAGAGAGAGAGAGAAAGAGAGAGAGCGTGAGTGGGGGAGGGTCAGAGGGATGAGATAATCTTAAACTGAGCATGGAGCCTGACTCAGGGTTTGATCCCACCACCCTGGGATCATAACCTGAGCTGAAATCAAAAGTCATTTGCTCAACCAACTGAGCCATCCAGGCACCTCTGTCTTTTGTGGTTTTAATTAAGCATTTTGTGATTCCATGTCTCTCCCCATTCCTAGTATATTGATTATGCATCTTTTCTACCTTTTTTTTGGTAGTTGCTTTAGAGTTTGCAATACACATTTACAGTTAATCAAATTCCACTTTCAAATAACACTATACCATTTCTTGAATAGTGTTATTATGTTGTAATTACAAAATAATCCTCATTCCTCCCACATGTCCCTCATATCTTGGCTGCCATTCAATTCACTTATGTATAAGCATACATAAGCATATATATATATATATACATATATATATAATGATACCTAATTAAGTAATTGTTGTTATTGTGATGTTTATATTATTTTTTATTTTTGAGGTGGAAAATTTTACACTTCTTTTGGTCAAGATTTCTGTTTTCTTAGGTCATATGTTTAGAATGGGAACTATTGATAGTTAAGTTTATTAAGAATTGATCCATATGGCAAAAATAATTTTAGAAAGCTTACAACAATTAAGTTCCTTTGCCATATATAATTTCAAACTGAACATACACTTGCCAAGATTAACTAAATTTTCCAATTCTATAGACAACTGAATCTCACCTTTTAAAGAAATAAGGAAACATTTTCACAAGTTTTTTAGCTGTTGGTTTTGTTAATTATTTGTTCATGTATTCCTCTCTTTTTTCTTTTTTTTTAATGGTTCTCACATACAGGTGAGTTAATCAGATTAATCATATACCTAGATGATGGTACATAATATTATTATGAGTCCAATTGATGTCTCTATCATTTTAAATTTTATATTCATTCTTTTTTAGCACTATTCCCCACTCTTATTCCTAGTCCTCCTCACAAAGCACTATTATAGTGTTTGGGTATGTTTCTTTTTATTTGTTGACATACTTAGAAATTACAAGTATTTTTTATCATTATAATTGTATATGTAACTTACTTTACATAAATAGCATTGTGACTTTTTCTACCTTTTTCCCTCGTTTACACTATAAACAAGCTCTTTTTTAAGGTATATTTTGCATTTGCTCTTTTGTATTCTTTGTCTTTTCCAATTTACTTGTGTGGATTTAAAAAAGATACTATTTTGGAGTGATATAAGAAATAATAAAAAACAATTTTAGCGTTTGAAATAATTTTCTGATTTTGGCTTTTAACCTGTAATATTTGGACAATATCGTTATTGAGATCAATGCTCAGGAAACCTAACAAATACATTCCTGTTATGAACTGCATGTTTCTGTTCCTTCCAAATTCATACGCTGAACCCAGACAGCCAATACAGTTACACTTGGACATGAAGCCTTTAAGGAAGTAATTAAGGTTCAATGAGGTCATAAAGGTAGGGTCCTTGATCACATAGGATTACTGTACTTGTAAGAAGAGATGTCAGAGAGCTTCCTTTTGCTCTCTTGCACAAAGGAGAGGTGATATGAGCATTCATCAAGACTGCAGCTGCCTACAAGCCAAGAGAAGAGGCCTCAGCATAAAACCTACCTTCCTGGCACCTGGATCTTGGACTTCCCAGCCTCTGGAATTGTAAGAAATAAATTTATGTTGCTACCCTTTCTGTGGTATTTTGTTACGGCAGTGAGCAGGGTAATAGACTTTTTTTTAATGTCAGTATCTTGCTGAACCAGGTGTCATGAACCTACATTCTTCCACATCCAAACCCATCCTCATCCTAAACACTTTGGGGGCCATATCAAAATCTACTGAGAAGGGTTTTCAAATTTTCTCATTTTCCGTCAGGATTCAGATAAGTGAGTTTCTTTTATCTTGGAACTGCTTTTATGTCATACATATTGATGCTGTAAAAAAAAGCATAGACTTCCCTGACCCAAATCAGGTAGGAATTGAACAATGCTTTCTTAATTTTAGAGTATAAATTATCCCTTTAATTTAATCTTTTGAGATTCATGGGTTGAGGCTCACTCATAGCAGACACACATGAGATGCTGTGGAAAATTTAACATTGCTGGTCCATACTAACATCAGATCAACTGAGTCAGTAATGCTTTGGTAAGAGGATGAGAATATGCGTTCCTAATAAGGTTTTGAAGGTATTCTTACACATCTTAGGCTTGTAAAATTTTAATGATCATATAATCAAACTATTGGGAAATACATAAATGAAAAATATACAATACGCATAAATTGATTGATTTTTGCCTTTTAATAGTTTATTTTCCTAGCAAAATATATCCCCAATCTTATATATTTGGTGCTGCTTTCTCAGAGTCCAGAAGAAAATATTTCCCTATTTCAGAGGCGATAATCAGAACTACTTCAGAAGGACAATATGTGTTTTAGAAGAATCAACTTTTTGTGATTACTATAATTCCCTGAAAGCATCTTTTATTATATATGCTTCTAGTATAATTTTCTGAAAGGAAATAAAAATGTAAAATTTTAACAAGGCAGGATAGACACAAAGGAAACACTAAATATTGTATAGAAACAAAAGTATAACAAGGTGGTGAAGAGACGTACACATATACAATGTGGTATTTAGAAACCAAATGACATAGTTCATTTATGTATTGTACAAAGTTTTCCTAAACCAAACTTGGGATATTGTTGCATTAGTCAAATTACTAAATAGCTACTGTTTTCTAAATTATAATTCATTATCTTATTTTTTTTCCTGTAGAGTTTTTGGAATAGCACAAAGTGGCATTTCTAAACCATATAATACAAGAAGGATGTAGGTTCTTTATATGTCTTTTAGATGAATTACTTTGTTTTGTTTTTAGTAGTATGCCCTGCATAAGCTACTGATTTGCTTCACATTCCACATCCATTGTTACTTGGAAAAATGGAAATTACAGCCACATTTCTGCAGTGTGTTGACTCTCAGTCAAAACTTGGGATGATGTGCTTTACATAGTTGTGGCTGTTTATTTATTATATAGCTTCTTGTAAATTTTTGTGCAAAGTTGGGAGCAGCTGTACCAAGAAATGAGAGTCAGATGTCACTGTATGATAGAATATCAACTTCATTCAATATTTCTATTATGAGTTGTTTGGGCCATAATGTATTTTAGGTGACCCCTACATCCTCAAATGATGAGTAAATTTCCATGTGAAATCTGCATTCTTATAAACAAGTATCACCAGAGAAAATGTAGGTCATTCCAATTGTTGCCAAAGTGAGTTCTACCAATCAAAACTCACCAATTCTCATTTGATGTGCCTTTTGCTCACTAACATATGTGTCAGATAACAATTCTCTATAAAACCATAGTGATAATTGATTTGTTATTCTATAAGAAACATAGATCATCAGATCATCTGCCAAAAATATCACTGTTTTATTTGTTAGAACTGAATCCAATTGCAGCAAAATGCATATTGACAGTGGCTTACCTAAAATAAGAATTTAAATTCTCTCACCTAACAAAAAGTTTGGAAGTAAGCAACCCAAGATGAATATGGCAGTTCCACTGTGCCTGAGATACCCATACGTGGTTATTACTTTACCACTTACATCACTCGTTGAGTTTTAGGAAGAAAGAATAAAAGTAAGAGGCAATTGGCAAGAGTCTGCCCAGTGGTATTTTAGTGACCTATTTCTAGGGAGTGGGATAGGGGGAAGGCTAAGGAAAGTCCTGATTTGTAGCATTTGCTAATTTTTGTGGTATAAGTCCCATGATGGTTAAACTCAAACTACCAGCATGATGCCACTAAATGTGGAACTGTGAAGAGATGGGCAAAATCTGTTCTTGCAAGCCAGTGAAATAATTGGCTTTACCACAAACCCTTGCTTGACTCTGCCTTCTTTTGAAGAGCTTTCTGGGGAACCACCACATCAAGCAATTCCAATTTATATCTGGTTGTTCAGAACTGTTCTACAGTCACCTCTAACTACAGAGAAGGCTAGAAAATCCTATTGTTCAAAAATCAGAGAAGAGAGGAATAGCTGGTAAGCCAACAGTGTCTGCTACACTTGCCCATGAAAAAACAATAAACTAATATTAGGAATATTTCTGAGAAAGAAAGAGGAAAATTCAGAAAAAGTAAATCAGGTTATTCTGTCAAGAAGCAGAGGCAGGCAACATTGAGAGGGTGCACAAAGCAGGTGTGTAATTCAGTGTTGAAATATTTCATAAGAAAACAATTAAATTCAAGTATATAAATATGTTAAGAATGAAAGTCAAGTTGCTGTAAAATATTTGTATCTGTAAAATACTTGAATAACAGAAAATATTCTCATTGCAAAAATTTACATTATGGCTATATACTTCTAATAAGTATATATAGAAATTCTTTAACATATGGGCACCAGGGTGTCTCAGTCAGTTAAGTATCCTACTCTTGATTTCGACTCAGGTCATGACCTCATGGTTTGTGAGCTCAAGTCTTCATTGGGCTCTGTGCTGACAGCGCAGAGCCCACTTGGGATTCTCTGTCTCCCTCTCTCTCTGCCCCTCCCCTGCTCGATCTGTCTCACTCTCAAAATAAATAAATAAACTTTTTTTAAAAGAAAAATTTTAACATAAATTTATTAACGTGTAATACTTTATAAAATGTAAATTAGTGACAATGCTATTGAATGGATTTTATACATTAAATTAGACTCCATATGTTCTCAAAAAAATTAGGGAAGAAATGGTATGTATATACCAAGTACCAAAAATTCTTTTTATTATTATTTAAAATTTTTTTAATGTTTATTCATTTTTGAAAGACAGAGAGAGACAGAGCACAAGCAGGAGTAGGGCGGAGAGAGAGGGAGACACAGAATCTGAAGCAGTCTCCAGGCTGAGCTGTCAGCACAGAGCCCATCGTGGGGCTTGAACTCATGAACCACGAGATCATGACCTGAGCCAAAGTCGGACACCCAATCGACTGAGCCACCCAGGTGCCCCAAAAATTCTTTTTATTCTATTCCATTAGAATTCCAAGCCATCAGGAGAAGATATTCCTTGAGTCTGAGAGAGTCAGGACGATTCATAAATCCATTTTGTCTGAAGCACTGTTTTCACCTTTCATAAACATATTTTTATTATTAATTCACTAATTAAAATGTATTATGTGTTAAGCAATTGTATCATGACAACTTAGAGTCTAGATTGGAAGATAGCCAATAAAAAAACATTTAAAATATGGAATTCTTACCAGCTTCCATTGCAAAAAGCTGAAAGACCCTATTGCCCATAAAATAATTAGGCAATCATTAAAGGCTTAAATATTAAATCCTCAGTTAGTACTCATATGAAATATAGCTTTTACTCAAGTATAAAGTCATAGAAGAAGATGAAGTACACAGTTATAATTACATCATTCCTCCTGTAATAATAACACCATCTTCTTTGTACATCTATAGCCACATACATCTATAATTAGTAATGCTATAGCAAAAGTTTTGCATAAATCTGCTTCTATGTTATTACCCTATTTCCCTCATATTCATAACATTTTTGCTTGTTTTCAGTTCCTAAGTTGAGAGACTATATCTTTTTAAAACTATAGTCCCAATATCTATAACATTTCTGAAGTTGTAGTAAGTGATTGAAGATGAATGTTGAACAAATGAATCAAAGACTAAAAGAATTGATTGGTGAAAGGTACTGAAGTTCTGTATTGATAAAAGGCAAAGTGAGCTGGCAAGCAACAGATAGCCCAAGAAAGAGCTTTCAATAACTAATAAAGGAAAGAGACACTGACTCTAGTATGATTTTGGACTCATGCCATCCATATTTCTCACTATACATCTCGTGAAGACTCAATTATTTATGCTAATGGACTCTGTGGATAATTTAAAATAATATACTAGTAAGGCAATGAAATACATATTTGTCGTTCCAAAAGAATATGAAGGGCCCATGTGCTAGGAATTTACAATTCATTAAAACATTGAAATACACCTTGACAACCTTACTTAAGAAAAGCTGGAAATACATATAGATTTATATATGTGCTTAGATTTATATATATATATATATATATATATATATATATATATATATATCCCTATATACTTTTCTATCCTCCACCTATATAGATCTTTTCTTTTTTTATAACTTAACTTCAAAAGGACAAATATATTTTCATTACTGAGTAATAAATAATGCTAAATCGAGCTGTCCTAAATCTTTCATGTTTTCTTCCTGAATCTTTTAAGTTAGAGTTCATTAAAGCTACTGGCCTTTTCCTGGTAAATAGTAGCTATTTTAGCTAATTCTTTATTCAATTAGGAAACATCTTTAACTATATACTAAGGACTGGACAGACATGCGACAATTTTTAAGGGAAACTATCCTACATTTTAAAGGGCTAATATTTTCAATAAAAGAGACACGTTTACAAACAAATGAAGACACGGCAAGTTCAGAAGAGCCACCAGAAGGTATGTAGACATAGATGAGAACAGCACATGAATTTCAGAACAGGCATCTTCACGTGACTTTGGGTGTGAAGCTAGATAGAGAAAATAGTGCCTTATTTGTTTTTTAAAGAATGACAGCAGGCAGATTGGATATGACAGAATTTTTCAAGCATATTGTCTTATGATGAATTCCCTAGAAATTGACTCTAAGGAGACAGTTGCATACAGAATATTTATTAAAGAGTGCTCCTGAAATACAGTCCTATAAGGAGGTAAGAAGGGCAAGACCGGGAAAAGAGAGAATTTGACTCTCAATGACATGGCAGCTGAAGCGTCAGTCAATCCTATATATAGAGTGCTAGATCCCAGATGGTCAGTTACACTTGCCTCCAATTCATTTTTGCACCAGTCATGCCACAGGCCCCTCCCTAACAGAGGGTATGACTTCTTGAAGCAGTTCTCTATGACTGGGGCAGTTTCTACTGAGAGAAGTAGTTATAATATTCCCAAAGGATGGGGGTTGGACGTGTTGGCTATGAACCGAGGATCTAGACAGAGTGCCTTGTTACATAGCATAGTCCATCTCCTATATCACTCAGAGCTACTTATAAATTTATCTGAGTGGACAACCATTCTTCCAAGATTCTGAATAGACTTTTTCCCTGGATAATTTTAAAAGAGAAAGACCACAGCCATAGTTTATATCCAGGCTATAACTGATACTTATCATTATCTCCACATTTAGTTAACCTTTCCACTGCTCTACGTGATTTGCCCAGGTTAAACCAGTCCTTCAGCCTATCATCCACTTCTCAGGACATTACTACGATACTTGTCCATAATAGTATTTAAATGGGGCGTGGACAGGCACATTATGGATCACTAAGCACTAAAGATATTCTTTCCTGTCCTCAATGTATAGAAGCAGACCCACCTCCTCTGAATAGATCAATTAATTAAGCAGATTAGTATAGTACTATTCCCTTACTCTTTGTGTGCCTTGGCATGAGGAGCATGAGCTGAACGAAAGTCATAGCTTAAATTTCAACAGCAGTTTCTTGGGTCTTCCATTAGAACTGTGCCCTATCTAGAAACCAGTACCTCTACAGCCAATGTCATTTCTAATGGCAAGAGTTCATTCTTTGCATGGCTGAGTAATAGTCAAGTTCATGTGTGTGTGTGTGTGTGTGTGTGTGTGTGTGTGTGTGTGATTTAAAAGGGAAAACAATTGCAATAGTACAGTCTTTGGTATTTGAAATAGTCTTTCAAATAAATCATGCAGTGGGTCCTAAATTCCCATTTGCTTTTGCAGTAATTTCTTATTAGCCTGTTTCAATGATTGAAGTCTTGTGATTTGAAGCCTCTTAAGATAGAAAATATAACATTTTAAGTTTTAAGTGACTTAATCTCCAACTTAAACAAAGCATGTCATTATCCAGCGGTGAAAAATTTTTAGATAGTTTTCTTTCGATCTATGGAAATGTGGATCTTTTCATAATCAATGCAGTGTATATATATATATGTATGTATATATATACATACACATATATATTTAATCATGAACTATGTATTAATGAAATAATGGATAAATGTATCTAAAGTGAAAAACATTATATTACAGTAAAAAATAAAAAATTAGCCTAACTAAACAGCATGATGTTACATTAAATAAAAATAAATATCCATATGTACAGATGACTGATAGCTAGTCATCATGTGCAGGTATCGAACCAGTTTGAATAAACAAGTCCTAAGAACCATCTTACTTCCATGTCTTCTTACTTGGAAGAAAGACACAAATGATATAAATTCAATAACTTTCACTATTATTCTGATATCTGCCTTCAAATCACAAGACTTCAATCACTGAAACAGGCTAGTAAGAAATTACTGCAAAAGAAAATGGGAATTTAGGACCCACAGCATGATTTATTTGAAAGACTATTTCAAATACCAAAGACCGTACTATTGCAATTGTTTTCCCTTTTAAATCTATTTCTATCCTGTTACAGAAGAATAGTAAGTAAGTAAATAAATAAATAAATTAATTAAATAAACAGAATTTCGGTGAAGTTGACAATACAGGCATTTGGCAATTTTCTTCATGATTTATATAAAAAGCAGAGTTTGAATGATTTTCTCTGTGTTCATTAATGACTCTTTTTTCCCTATTCTTTCATTGTATGAATAATAATTCACCATAGAATCCATTTAAACAAATGTTTACATGAGCATAATCTTAATATGAAATTCTGTAATAGTTTTCAAAAATTCACAGTCTGGATTAAAAGTCCCTTTAATTACTCTTCAATAATTATTAATCAAGCTCCAGGCAAAGTAAATGAATAATACTTGTGTTATATGTGAAGAAACTAAGATTCTATGAAGATAAGCAAACATTAAATGCCTGCACAAAAAATATAGGAATTACTGAGCCAAACTATAAATCTGACTCAACTTTTCATCTTTGCACTCTGAGAATTTCTATTAAAACATAGTGCAATAGAAAGAAGATATTCTTTGTGGACATTACTACCCAAGTTTGAATATTGGCTCCAATTCCTAGCTAAATAAAGTTGCTAAATTTCTTTAAAATTTTGGAATACCAGTTTGCTTTTTTCTAAAATTTTGAAATACTAATAATACCTCTCTTGCCTTATGTTTTGAGGATTCAGTAAATTTTGCATGCAAGGCACTTAATACAGTGCATTCCAAATACCGGATGCTTAACACAGGTTACTGTCATAATGACACAGTTAGGTTCTGAAAGTCAAAGGAAGGTAGACATATTATTCAAGGGAAACCAGTTAGGTAAGAGATCAAATAATGTTTTGTCAAGTGTCAAGCATTTAAAAAGATGTGGGTATGATTATCTATTCAAATTTATATTTACATACTATAAATAATATAGTGTGCACACTATACTAATAAATAGCATATACAGTATATAGTGTGTGTATATATGTACTAAACAACTTTTTATTTAGTATATAGGTATATTATTTTAAATATACAGTAAATATGTAATTTTTATGTAGTATGCAATATATACTGTATATACATATCATAGAGTATGTGTACGTATATATATCTATATATGATATATATGTACACACTAAATAAAAAATTGTTTAGTCCTGGAGCACCTCGGTGGCTCAGTTGGTCGAGCGTCCAAGTTCAACTCAGGTCACGATCACAGGGTTCTTGAGTACAAGCCCTGTGTCAGGCTCTGTGTTGACAACTCAGAGCCTGGAGGCTGCTTTGGATTCTGTGTCTCCTCTCTCTGTCCCTCCCCCACTCACGCTCTGTCTCTGTCTCTGTCTCTGTCTCTCTCTCTCTCACAAATAAACATTACAAAAAAAAAGTTGTTTATTATGTTTGTGTGTGTGTCTCACTCAAAGGGGAAGAAAGGAAAATTGGTATGGTCCCTGTTGTTGAAGCATCTTCTGAGCAGGCAGCTTCCAACAGCTTCACTTTAGTATTTCGATATTAAAAAGAAAAACCCTCCAGTAACACAATTCAAGACAAACATTTCAAGACTTCTCTCTTCTTTGACCTAAGCTTTGAATGGCATGACCTAAATATCTTAACACTTAGTGTAGTTCTGCCTAATTTTTATCATGTGTGACAGTACACTTATCTCTTTTCCCAGTCTATTGCTAAACAGCCTGTAGCCATGCTAACTAAGAAAGTGACAAAATGAGTTTATCCTTTGTCTCTGTGGAGCTACCAGAGAGTATTTATTGACGGTTGGATATCACAACTTCTGTGCAACCGAAACCAGAACTGCAAAATGTCTTCAAAATACCTAATACATTAAGTTCAAAAAGATTTCATAAACACATCACTAACGAATATCCGTTCTCTGTTCAGAAACTATTAAATAAAAAGTTATTATAATCACAGCACTTGAAATTCCAATTATAAATTTACATTTCAGTAAGGACATTCTGTCTATCCCAGTGGCTGTTAAAAAAAAAAATCAGACAATATCTGCTTTCACAAAGCTGTCCCATAAAATGTTATTGGATATGTAAAGAAAATAGATTAGCCTTGGTGTTTTTCTCCGGATGGAAAATTTTTCTTCTTACTGGCAGCAATTCCTTTAAGATTTTCTTCCAAAAATTACCTCTAAGGACTTGTACAGATTGTGTTGCAGGCAATTAAGTCTCTGAGAATATAAACATATTTTGAAATATTGCAAAACAAGAAAAACTCTAAACAACAATAAAACACCACAGTTAAGAAATGTACTGATTTATGGCCTTTTGGACTAGAAAGATAGATTTTATATCATGCTCTAAAGGTTATAAAGTTAAATCCTGATGATATTTGTATATCACTTCAGTGAGATGTAAGTTTAAGTAGATGCAAGTTTAAGATAACGCAAACATTGTCATTCTATTCATAATAATACATGGACCATATATTCAGAATGCTTAATTGTAGAAAAGATAAAGAAAGTAATTTAAAGTTAAATTATATACTATAATAAAAAAAAACTGCTTGATATTATAAATGCCTGTGGTTACCGAAACAATGATTGTTTTGGGAGACCAAAAACTTGTTGATGTCTTAAACGGTACAGTCCATATGGAAATGTGTCTTGCCACCCAGGATAGCCGTTGACATTGCCAAAATTGTTAACATCCCACTCCCATTTAAAAATTGACAAACAGGGGTGCCTGGGTGGCTCAGTTGGTTAGGTGACTGACTCTTGATTTAAGCTCAGGTTATGATCTCAAGGTTTGTGGGATGGAGCCCCGCGTTGGGCTCCACTTTCACAGCACAGAACTTGCTCAGGATCTCTCTCTCCCTCTCTCTCTGCCCCTCCCTACGTTGGCTCTCTCTCCCTCTCTCTCTCTCTCAAAATAAATAAATAAAAACTAAAAAAATAATTAAAAAATAAAAATTTGCAAACATGTTCTTGTATCTCTCTTCCACTTTAGATTTGATAGTTATTAACATTGTTCACATTTATAAAATGTACATTTTATATTATTGATTTTTGAAAGATGATTTTATATGAAAAGTACTGATAAGGGAAATTTGTTTTATGCTGTGAAAAGGAGTTTCCTAGCATTGAGATGACAGGATTGCTATTCAGAATGAATCGGCTTTCTTAATGTCTCCAAACTATGTTATCAGTTCATTATAAAGATGGGTTTTATTATTAACTGTCAAGCCCCTCTAATAATTTTAACTGATTGTTTATAGTGGAAGATTTGCTAAAGTTGAATCTAATGCTTCTAATCACAGCAGTTCCATCCATTTCTAAATTGCAATAATTGGATCACTTTTTTAAGCCAAAGGACACTTTCATATGCCAACAATTTTTGTTTTTGTTTTTCTCTATTATCAGAATTTTAAGCATTAGATTCTGAAACCATGAGAAAATAAGAGTTTCTGCCTCAGGGAGACAGTCCAAAAACACCCCTGGGGAATAAAAATTCAACCAATACAATAAGCTATCCATACTGGTAATCACTCTAGAAGCAGGTGTATCCATCGGTTACAGTACAGTAATCTCTGAGAAATGAAAGCAGAGTCAGGTACTGAAGCTTAGGTCCTAATGCAAGATGGGTGTTTATTACATACCAGACATGAGGGGTGATGTCCTTAGTGAACTCTAGGCATCTAGTCAACAAGAGAAAGGCACCCGTTTATCTCACTACAGGGACTATACAGCAGAGGAAAAGGAAAACAACAGAACCCCATATTTATTCCTTCTGATTTGTGATACAAGGACAGCTAAAAATGCTCCTATCTCTGTGTTGTAATCGTGGGAATGCAGGTAGGGTTTAATGCCACCACATTTTAAAATCAGATATAGATATAGACATACAGGCACATATTCACAAATTTTTCTCCAAAGCATTTTCACAACTATTATCTCCTTTGACCTTAACAACAAGTACAATTATTTTTCTGTTTTGGGACATAGGAAACAGGAATTCAAAGAGGCTAAGTTTGCTCCAGTTCACAGAGGGAGTTGAATAGAATTTATGTGTTCCAAAATCTGAAACTTAATGCTCTTTTCCTCACATGTCCCTGGATGCTTGGCAGTTCCCACACACTCACTAATGATAAATTATATCCCCCAAAGAAGAGTTTCCAAAGAAAAATATTCTACAAAATTAGAAGTTAAATTCCTGTACAAGCTTCTAGATCTCCTCTATCATTTTGATGAAGTCTAATCAGTTAGGATGAGCAAAATTTCATGTACAATGAATTTTAGAATGCATAATTTGAATAACTATTCACATATTTTTAGATAGCCATTAGGCTAGTAATAAGGAGTACCCTTACTATTCTTCCCTCATTCTTTTTTTTTTAACGTTTATTTATTTATTTTTTAGAGAGTGCATGTGGGGTAGGAGAAGAGAAAGAGAGAAAGAGAATACCAAGCAGACTCTGTAGTGTCAGTGCAGAGCCCCATGTGGGGCTCGATCTCATGAACCATGAGATCATGACTTAAGCCAAAACCAAGAATCAGACATTCAACCAAATGAGCCACCCAGGCACATTCCCCCCTATTTCTGATATTTTTCCTTATGTATTTTTCTCCATTTTCAAAAAACCTCCCTTTTTCTCTCTTTGGCTTCACTTAAACAAATCAGCTGATATATAAAGGATAAAAAAGAAAAGGTAAAAACAACAAAAAAGAAAAGGAATATTAATATTTATTTGGTATATAAGATATGTATAAAGGAATATATGGAAGAGAAGACTTCAGACAATATCCATTGTGGAAAACATAATTAATGCAATTGAAGCACTAAAAAAGTACTAAGTCTAGTATTTCATTCAACAAATTTAACTTAGTGCTTATTATTTGTTTGGCATTTGACTAGGACCTGGGTTAAACAAAGATAGAAAGACAACCCCTGACTACTAATAGCTTACTATCTATTAGGAGTGACATTGAAAACACAAGCAAATGTTTTTTAAGGAATAGTTAGGTATGATATATAATCATATAAGTATATGGGAATATCAACCAACCATTTTTAGTAAATGTCTTATAGAGTATTGAAACTGGCAAATTGACTTGAGAAAATAGCTAATTTTGGAAGGAATTAAACCATTTAGAAACATTTTCAAAATAGCTTGCATTATATTTAAATAGTTAAAACATGATCTAATTAAGGATTTGATAAGTTAAAATATTAATATGCAAATAATATTATTTATTTTCATTTTATTTTAATGTTATTTATTTTTATAAATTTACCATTATTAACAGAACTGGGAACAGGATGTGGTTTAGGTGGGACAGGGAATTCCTGAGGAATCTTTTGTGGAGAACCAATGTAAGAATGTAGAGCAGTGGCGGGGGAGAGGAACAGTCTAGGATTGATTATTCAAAACAAAATATTTTTTAAAAGAAATTCCAGGTTGGATTTGAAGAATGCTCCTTTGCTCTTTCTCTCTTTTTTTAAGAAGTTTACTTTTTTATTATTGAAGAATAATTGACATATAGCATTATATTAGTCTTGGGGATACGATATAATGGTTTGATATTTGCATACATGCAGAATGATAATTGAAATAAGTCGTTTCCCCCGTCACATAGTAAGTTACATAATATATAATACGATATTGACTGTAGTCACCATGCTATACATCCCTCTGACTTACATATTTTATGACTGGAAATCCTTACCTCTTGACCGCCTTCTCCTATTCACCCACCTCCCAATTTTGGTCTCTAAGTACATTCAGATACTACCTGTGCAGTGAAGACAATTGAGGAAGTACACAGTGGATAGAAACAGTCAGGATACCATTGAACTGGGAAAGTGCTAGAAACAATTTCGTGTAACTCAAAAGACCCAGGAATGATAACCAATACATTCTATTTATCTAAAAATTGATCATGATAAAAACTATGTGCTTAGTTGCTACTATGAGAGAGCACTGTGGTCACAAACTAAGACTATTTCTAATGTTCACAGCATCTGTATACACTACATATTTTACCTTAATTTTACAAACAAAGAAAATATATCTAAGCACACATGGTTCCAGAGCCACTATTCAAATCCAGGTATACTTGACTTTACTACTTAGCTTTTAAATGTGTTCACTACACCAAGTCATAAATTTTAAAATAGGCTTCTCACAGACTTTACCATACTGAGTTGTATCAATGACAATATATTTTCTGAAAAAAATATTGAGGCATATGATCAGATAGAGTTAATTTTTTTGGAAATTCCCTCCCATATCTATTTTACATAATTATATTATATTCTTGTATTTTCACGGATATAAATATCACTCCTCCTTGGGTACAAGAATATATTTTTACCTAAGCTCTGACCCCATCACCTTCCTCTACAACAGAACTCGATCTATTGGTTAACTTCTCACACTCACACTGAACAACAGAAAGTCTTATTTCTATGCATCCTTCATGTATAAACATAGTTAAGGCTTTCCTTAACTAAGAGCAAAGAAAAGAGAAATATTTAACCTGTCCCCACACCTAGCTAATGCTTTAGTAGTTTCATTCTGATCACAGCTATGTTTCTTGAAATGGCAGTCCATACTTCTATCTTTTCTAGCTCACCCACTGAATACATGACTTTAATACCAAACTTTCTGTTTAAGTTCCTTTTTTAGAATTCAGTGATAACCATTGTTTCAGTACCACTCTGACATCATCTTGATGTAGCATTCTACATCATAACCCTTCATTCTTTCTGAAAGGAAATCTCTTGGAATCTGTAACGTCAGGCATTCCTGATTCTCTGAATTTCTGTACATCTTCTGACTCCATTTCACAAATGATCCCAATTTCTTTAATTTTGTCCACTTCCCTTGCTCAGATATTAAACACCCTCCTCTTGAGCGTTGCAAACTTCCCTGCGTGTTTACTTGCATTACAAATTTTCAAAGTAGGATAAAGTGTATGCACCAAAGTAAAGTCTGTCTGCTTTTCCCCCCTTCCTTTTCTATCAAACAAAAAATCATCCTAGTTGACAGGGAAGAGGTCAAACCATGTTCAAAATAAGTGAACAGAAAACGTTTTGAGGTAGAGTTTCAGTTTATTAGCTATAACTATTTCACAGCAATTGCTATTCTAACTGAATGTAAAACATAAAAAATAAAAACAGAAGTTCAATTTTTGCCTTCATGCCAGATAAATTTGCTCCACTGTATTGATACTGCTCACTGGAACATGAGTGATACACAAAACAAACACAAAAAGCAAATAATTCAGTATTTTTGTACATAGACTTACTTTTCAGATTTTAGCATGCTGACAAAGCCAGATCATTCTGACAGTAAAGTGTTTGGGAAAGAATTAACATATAAGGGCAAACAATAGAGAAGGATTTACTTTAGGCTTTTTCTAAAACTATGGGCCAACTTCTCAGGGAACTTTCATATTAAACTATCTGCTCTTTTCCTTTTTCCCCCAAACAACTGGGGCATTCTATTCTAAAATAATTAATTTGAGAGGCGCCTGGGTGGCTCAGTTGGTCAAGTGTCTGATGCTTGGTTGCAGCTTAGGTCATGATCTCACAGTTCCTGAGTTTGAGCCCCACATCCAGCTCTGTGCTGACAGCTCTGGGCATGCCTGTGACTCTCTCTCCCTCTCTCTCTGTCCCTCCCCTGCTCCTCTCTCTCTCTCTCTCAGAATAAATAAATAAAATTTAAAAAAAATTTTAAATATAATTAATTTGAGGAGCACCTGGGTGGCTCAGCCTGTTAAGCCTCTGATTCTTGATTTCTTTTTTTTTTTTTTAATTTTTTTTTTAACGTTTATTTATTTTTGGGACAGAGAGAGACAGAGCATGAACGGGGGAGGGGCAGAGTGAGAGGGAGACATAGAATTGGAAGCAGGCTCCAGGCTCTGAGCCATCAGCCCAGAGCCTGACGCGGGGCTCGAACTCACGGACCGCGAGATCGTGACCTGAGCTGAAGTCGGACGCTTAACCGACTGAGCCACCCAGGCGCCCCTGACCCTTGATTTCAATTCAGGTCATGGTTGGCAGGATCAGGCCCCCTGTCAGGCTCTGTGGTGACAGCATAGAGCCTGCCTGTGATTCTTTCTCTCTCCCTCTCCCCTGCTCATGCTCCCACTCTCTGTCTCTCTCAAAATAAAAAAAAAGTAAACTTGAAAAAAAAAAAGCCCAAAGTAATACATGCTTGTTCCACTTGGAAATGTTTAAAATATGCATATTTAGCTACAAATTTGGCAATTTGTTTCTCCTATGTTCTTTTATTTAATCTCTATTGCCTAAAAAACAAAATTGTATTAGCCAAACTGCCACTTTGGGTCACTACACAGTGACTCAGGAATTCTTTAGGTCACAAAGAAATGTCATTTAACCATTTCATATCCTGTTCCCTTTGTGTTTTTCTGAGTATATTCCTCAGCTGCACTTCCAAAATGCATACCATACATCTATAAATTGGAAATTTAGATTAAAGTATTCAATCCAAAGAACCACTTCTGTTTGATTGATCTTCATAAAATTCAAGATGTCATCATACATACATACATACATACATAACTCAAATTTGTGACCTTACAAAAAATATTCCAAATATATAATAACTTAATGAAAAGCAATGAATCTTTGGATTCTAAATCTATGAGCTAAAATCCATTCAATGGATTTTTCTAGGTCTGAAGTTCTATTGAAAGTTCCTGATATAACTCCATTCATCAAATGACATCTCAAAAATGTTGTCTGATACAAATAACATATGTACAACCTAATATATTGTCATTATCCAGATTCAGTTGGCCACATATATTTGTGGAATGAAATGCTGTGATTAGTCAATTATTCATATGAATAGAGACCTGTTCCATTTACCATATTACAAAAATACCATTTCTGAGTTAACTAACTTTAAAAAATGACATTCCAAGGATTTCAAGCAGATTATTAATATATGTATAAAAATTGGAAGTACACATTTAAAGATGTCAAGGTGATGATGAAATATAGGTAACATTTTTTTTGAAGTTTATTTATTTATTTTTGAGAGAGGGGGAGAGAGAATCCCAAGCAGGCTCCATGCTCTCAGCATGAAGCTCCATACAGGATAAACTCACAAAGTGTGAGACAAAATCGAGTTGGATGCTTAATAGACTGAGCCACCCAAGTGCCCCAGGTAACAAATTTTTAAAATTGTTATATCTTATCACATTACATAGCCTGTACAGGTGGTAGAGTTGAAGTGAAATCTAACTTGGAGATAAAATAAACATGTTTGTTTAAAATTATCATATGTCACGAATATATTTATATTATATAAAAATAAATATTTTAATGTATAATTTAATATAGATTTGTGCATCCATCACTACCATGTTTAAATACAACTTTTATAATAGAAAATTGCAGAAGTGATATTTGTAGTTTATCCTTTGAAGTACTTAACAGTTCACCTTTGCTGTATTGTACATAGAAATTATTACGTTGTTTGCCTATTAGTAACAATATCTAAGAATGAGTGTTAAGAATACACTTTGGGAGTAATATGCTTTAAATATATACCACATAAAGGTAATCAAAACAATTTCTGTCCCTAAGGAGCTTTACAAATTCCAGTCTTTCCGGATGACTGCCTGAGATAATCTCCCAGAATAATGCTCTCATTACAATATTCTTTTATTAAAAATAAGACAAACATCACTATTGATTTTCGCTCTCCAAATTTTGTAAAGTGAATAACTAGTGGTATAGCCTCTATTCAAGGCTGTGCCTGATTTTCTTTGGTACTTTTTCACTCACTAATACACACTTAAAAAATAGTATGTACGATAGCATTCCTAAAGGATCACTACACATGGTTTAATTATATCCCACCTCAAATTCCTTCCTCAGAATTTGAAGCTGATCCTTTTCTTTCATCCCCAACAGTAGGTGTTGAGAAAGATAATGTTTCCTTCCACTAATAAAAGTATCTGATAAACTTAACAGTTAAAGTTAGGTGCTAGCCAAGTAAGCTATAAAACTGTCATCATGATTTTGGAAGTAAACAGTGGATGAATGGACCCATTTTCAAAGTATTCGGAATGTAGACACAGTCTGCACTGTTTAGAGTGAAGGTGGAGTTGGAACAGGAGAGGAGACGAGACCAAAGAAACTGACAAGGGTATTGACTACAGCAAGTACCAAGGAGATTTATGTACCCTAAAAGCATTCAAGACTGCTAAAGCCCAGCTAACATCACATAGAAAACTGATGATCATGAATTAAATGGGTCATGGGTGACTGCAATCTAATAGGTTATCAATGCAATAGTTTTAACTGCCTTTTATTTGTGGGGCTTTAGAGGAAATGTATTTTTATATGAGCTTTAATAGGACTTTATTTGGAATGCAACTTTATTCTCCAAAATATAATTTACTACTATATGCTAATTTTGCCATTACTGGTTAATTATATATTAAAGAACCTTTTTAAATGTTCTTATTAGCAAATGTTAAATATGTTCTTTCTTTTTTTAAGCTTTATTCGGGTTACATTGAAAGGATAATAAAGCATATTGCACAGCCAACTCATAGAATTTAACCAAAAGCAACTCATAGTTTCAACAAAAATCTAAATATTCATTCAAACTTACAGCCACATAACTGTATATTTTGGGTTATATGTGACAGAAAATTAAATAGATTCTTCTTGAGGTAAAATGGAATGGTGAATTTAAAAATTTCTTATGTCTCATCTTGTTTAGGATTCTCACGATTACCCCTATGTTCAGAAATTTGCTAGAAGAATTCAAAGGATTCTCCATATAGCTGTAAGCATGGCTAGGATTCATTACACTAATATTTTAAGGATACACATCCAAATCATAAAAGAAAAAGACATAGGTGAAGTCTGGAGAAAACCATGTGAAAGCTTCCTTATGTTTCCTGCCTCCCATGAGAAGTTCCATAGAGCATACTTTTCCTCCAGCAACACAAATGCAGCAACATATGTACAATAGCTATATTCATGGAAGCCCACTACAGATTCAGTTGCCAAGGTTTTTGCAGGGGTCTGGTCACATAAGCACCCTCTGTCTAGCGGGTGCCAAAATTCCAGATTCCCAGAGGAAAGCAGGTGTTCAGCATAAATCTCATGTTCACCATTACCCATATTGTTTACCCCATCTAGGCAAAGTGAGCCACTTTTGTCAGTTAAATGTTGCCTGGGAACACTCTAAGAGCTAACTTCACAAATACAGTAAAACCTTGGATCACAAGTAGCTTATTCTGAGAGTGTTCTGCAAGACGAGCAAACATTTCTAATAAATTTTAACTTCATAAACGAGCAATGTCTTGCAATAGTATGTGATGCTGAACGTCACATGATCACAACTGAGGCAATGGTTCTTGAAATTTGCTTTGCTATGCAAGTGCTTTGGATTACAAGCATGTTTCCATAATGAATTATACTTGCAAACCAGGGTTTTACTGTACCAGACAAGGGCCATCCTTGCAAGCAGGCCTTTGTAAAGGAGAGCAAGGAGTCTCAAGTCTGCTAATTCTTTTTTGCACACCCACGAATTTTAGGTTAAATATATAAAGTCCAGAGACATCTTAATTGTCCAATTTAGATGTTTTCACTCTACCCTAGTTAAGCTAGACATTAGAGCTAAGCAGTCGTAGTTTCCTATGGATGCTGTACAAATGGACCACAAATGGGTTACCTTAAAACAACAAAATTCATTCCCTCACAGTCCTGGAGGCTAGAAGTCTAAAAACAGGGACATGATCTTTCTCAAGTCCTGAAGGAAGAAACTGTTCTATCCCCTTCTTTGAACTCCTGGCATGACTGGAAATCATTGACATTCCTTGGCTTACAGACACATCACTTCATCTGGCATCCTGCATGCGTGACTGCATCATTGTGTCTCTTCCTTTTGTATGGGCATCAGACAGGTTGGGATAGAGCCCACCCTATTTCCAAACTAGGTCACATTCACAGGCACTGGGAGTTAGAAGTTCAACTTATTTTTAGAGGGGACTAAATATTCTGAATATTCTCAAGGTCTGTTTCACTGTAAAATAGCTACAAAATGTACTGTTTAATTCATTGCTAGCCACTAAATGAAACAAAACCAAACAAAACCAAACAAATAGAGTGAGAGTGAAAACAGGCTTGAGAGAGAAAGAGAACTGGAACCCCAACAGTGTACTGATAGATGTAAAAGGGTAGGATCCCCTGAGGACACCAGTGCTACAATTTCATGAGTCTCTGAGAAGGTAGCAAAGTGAAGGAAATACATCACGAAGGCAGAGGTCCTTACAGGAAGACAAACACACACACACAGTCTGCTTATATATATATATATGTATCATATATATATGATATATTTTATCATATATGGTATATTTGATATATAATATGTATATATGATATATAATATGTATATATGATATATATGTGATATTATATATATACATATATATATATAATTTACAGAACAGATTATCCTTTTTTTATCCTTATAAAGATGACCTAATCACATGATTTGATTTGTATTTATTCAAGCTTAAGATGTCTTTCTGTCTTGGAGCACCTGGGTGGCTCAGTCAGTTAAACCTCCAACTCCTGATTTCGGCTCAGGCCATAATGATCTCACAGTTCATGAGATCAAGCCCTCTTTCAGGCTCTGTGCTGACAGTGCAAAGCCTTCTTGGGATTTTCTCTCTCCCTCTCTCTCTCTGCCTCTCCCCTACTCTCTCCCTCTCTCTTTCTCTCAAAATAAATGAAAAAATAAATAAATAAATAAATATTTTTAAAAAGATGTCTTTTTGTCTAAATCTAGAGACTTGAATCTTTCATTTTATATTATTACCACTGATAGGTACATAACTCAAGACTTGTTAAAATGACAACTAATTACTCTGGGCTCTGCATACCAAAAACCAATGTCGAATTCTATGTAACATCCTAAAAATTCTTTTAATTAGATTAGGAAAACAAATACTTGGTCCCTATTTTATTGAGCTTGTATATTAAGGGAAACGACAAACAGAAAAAGGAGTAAGAGGAGAAAGAGGAGGAAGAGAGAAAGGAAGAAACAAAGAGGAGGAGGAGGAGAGACAGTAGCAGGAGGTGGACAAACAGGTGGAGAAAATAAATATGATTCTCTGATAGAAACCACATTGAGATGGGAAAGGGCTATTTTACCGTTGAGAATTATTTTTTGGTGTAATTGCCTATCTTTCAAGACAGAGTGCAAATCTTCCTGCTAGCAGAAACTATACCAACAGAGCCTATCACCACGCCTCCTATGGAATAGGCACTCTTAAGAGATGTTTTGATAAAGTAAATGCAAGATGGAAAAGAACAGATAGTAAGTGTAGGTAATTTGGCCTAAAGACCACATGAGGAATACAGGAATAATATTTGTTGAAATGCTTTGTAAAGTTTTAAATTCAACACAATGGAAAATTGTATTATCAAGTGTTGCAAAATGTCTTATATCTACCAAGGTTTACTTTGTGGTTTTTAATGTAAAATATTTAATCCCATTTTAAGAATATTTAAAGGTACTATAAAGAGTATCTATTTTAAGCCAACTAAGTTGTGAATAAAGTTCTAATTAGTAAATTTTAGATTTTAAAGTTGAGGCAAAAATTCTAAATAAAAGATATGAATGGACCAGATTCCACATGACCCGTTAAAAATTGCACTATTACAATTAATATTGTATTTTTTACTTTGCCTGGGTCAGAGGCTTTTGCTGTGGCTTCAGAATCTGAGAAATGACTTTTCCTTTTAGTGACCGAGTATCTTCTAGTATCCTTTCTACCAAATTCCATTTTATCTCTCCTTTATTTACTCTTTATCACAATAACATCAGTTCTCAGTCATGGCCAAGTGTATTTTTCAAACTCACTGGTGGCTGAAGCCACTATTTTCCCTTTCCCCCTATATGTCAGGAGTTGAAGAATGGCAGTAGATTTCCTCCTTAATTTTCCAGTACTTCTTTCTGTACTGTTGAATCATATAAGGGAACAGCAGACAGGATTCAGGCTGCACTGAGGAGGGAAATCATTAACTGAAACCCTTCGCTGTACTAAAAGAGTCTACAGCAGTATTATAAGAAAGACTTATTTGTTTCTCTTGCTTAGCAGTTTATGGTGGTCCTTTTCTATATTGGGGAGAAAACCTGTTGTTACATAGAAAAAACAAATTTTGGCAGCACTTTTCAATATTTCAAATTACTTTACTAAAGTAGTTGTGTCTTTATGTGATATTCCAAAATCCTACTCATTTAATTTCTCAGTCTAGAGATTTAAAAATGGCCTGACTCTTTAAAGAATGGAGACTTGGAACAATAACAAAGAAGTCTGAGTATGGGTATAAGGTGCATTTAAAATACATTTCTATATATTTTTATTCTGTACTCCTGGAAGTTTAATTTTCTGGATTTCTTTTAAATTTAGTGTGATATGGGTACCTGGGTGGCTCAGTCAGTTAAGCGTCTGACTTTGACTAAAGTCATGATCTCACTGTTGTGAGTTCGAGCCCCTCATTAGGCTCTCTGCTGTCAGCACAGAACCTGCTTAGATCCTCTGTCCTCCTCCCCTCTGCCCCTCTCCCTCTCCCTCAAAAATAAATAAACATTAAAAAAACAGATTTAGTGTGATAAAATATATAAAAACAGACATCTACTCAAAATGGAGAAATACTACTTTTGGGGATAAAAAATGATCTTATAATATTTGACATATTTTACTGTCATTTTTTAAAACATGGATGCTATTACTTTCTAAATATTACTTACAGAAATTTAAACTTATTCATTGTGGAAATATAAATATATTACAGGAATTCATATATAAATGAATATAATATAAATGAATATAATATAAATGTAGTCTGTCAGAGTGTACTTCAAAATTTCAAATATTCTAATTAGAATTTCATTCACAGAAAATGAGAGAAAGATCCATGGAAATTAAAGCTATAATATTTTGCACAAGTTATTTGCATGCATTAAGGGAAATGTAAAGTTTGAATATTCTCAAAATCCATTTTTCCCATTTGATGTGTAAAGGAAGAGTAGACAGGAAACTGGCAGAGTGCTAATATTTTCTGTCCATAGTAGAAGAGGAAATTTTGATTACAGCACCATCAAATTTTCTTTTTCCCTTGATAGCCAGAAGCAATTTATATTGTCCTTCTCGGATTTTTCACAGATACTTCTTCACAATGGTCATGCAGTTTGGAAGAAAGCTTTATTACCAACTCAATGTTTTTCTTCCCCCCACCTCCCCCCCGCCCCGCCACTTTTTCTTGAAGGAAGAGTTTAAAATCTGAAGGCTCTCACCAATTTTAAACATACCGGTTTCCGCCAAGGTAAAAACTTTCTATCTCCCATCTCCAGATGTATGTTTCTTCTCATGGACTAAGATAGTGAATTATAAACATTGATATATCAACAATTTTGGTAGTTAAGAAAAAAATTATAATAAACCTGAAGTTACATTATAACAAATATTTTTATGTCAATGAATTCTTTACTTTGACTTACACTGAGGCATCAGCATATTCTCTCTTCCATAACTCAAGTACAAAAAAGGCATATTAAAAATTGAGACAAATTTCCATGCTAAAGTAAGGAATGGCTATTATTTATTATATTTGCAGTAATTTTTTCTCTGTCCTTTTGACTAAAATGAGTCCACCAACCCTTTTTATGTAAATTTTTTACTTCTTTTGCATGTATATACTAATGAAAGTAAATATATGAAAACATTATGTTTTTTTAAATTAGAAAAAAATCTTATCAAGAATCCTATTACAGTGGCAAATAATTAATTTGAAAATATAAATTGCTATTCTATTTTTTACTGATAGAAGCCTGCTTTGATAAAACATTTGCTTAGAAAACTTTATATGGCTTGGCGCTAGAGAAAATGTAGAATCAATATATGAAACATATTTAAGAAAAAATGTGGAGAATTGAAGTGGATAATTTGATAGAAAAAATAATAAAACTTATTGAGGGGAATAAAAGTTTACACAGAAATCATTTTATTTTTTAGTGTAGGAATCACAATGCTCCATCCATGCTGACATGTGCCTAAGCTCATAACCACTGAGTTTCTGGTTAACAAGCTTGACAAAATTGCCCTAGCTGGAAAAGAAGGAAGAAGACCAATTTTACACTCAGGAATTCTGCAAGCACTTCTGCCTCCATAGGGTTTGGCTTGGGTTAGAGGTAGGCTTATCACACCAGCATTTCCTTTATAACAATATACTTTCAATATTGACAAAATAACTGCATCATTTCCAACATAAATTCCTGGTATTTTGTCAGCTGGTCTTGGTTTCTGTTTCCCTAAAAACAGAGCCTGAGGCAAGGATTTGGCATTGATAATTTATCTGGGAGTTGGTTCTAGGAATCCCAAGTGAGGAAGCAGAGAAAAAGAGAGTGAGGAGAAAGACCAACAAACAGTGCACTGATGAACAGGTTTCCCCTGCAGACAATGGGAGTTCAATCTGGCTAGGCAACTCGGAGCAGAATGTGCGTCTTCATAGTATGAACTTAGAAAGCAGATTCATTATTCTCTAACTTTGGTGCCTGATGATACCCAGCCCTTAGGCTGAGCAAGTCTGCATGGCTACAGAGAAGCTTTCATGATTAAGATTATTTGTTTGGTTTTGTATATATTTTATTTTTATACATATGATACTTCATTCACAATATATATCTAAACTTACCAGCCAAACCAAGAAATTTAATAATTGACAAATTATAAAAATTTAATGACAAAAATTCCCAAAATGCTCTACTTTGAGAATTTTACAACTAAAAGTAGCACAAGAAACACTCGTATACTCTTTACCTTGAATCACCAATGGTCAACAGTATGTCTCATTTATGTTATCTCTTGAATAGTATTATTATCGCAACCCAGAAATTTAACAGTATAATCTATAACAATACAACAATATAATCCACTTTAAAGCTCATAACTTTAATTTACTCAAATATCCCAAAAGGTGTTTTGGGAGGGATATCTTTGACTGAGGACCCAATCAAATATCACTAGTGACATTTGGTTGGCATCTATTTTTAATCTCCTTTACTGTAAAAGGATCCCCAAAATTCTTTTATCACACTGATATTTTTGACAACTCAAATCAATTATCTTGTACAATAAGTCAAAATGTCAAATATGTCAAATTTTCCTGTTGGTTAACTCATAATAATGGGGCGCCCAGGTGGCTCAGTCAGTTAAACATCAGACTCCAGCTCAGGTCATGATCTCGCAGTTCATGAGTTCGAGCCCCATGTCAGGCTCTGTGCTGACAGCTCAGAGCCTGGAGCCTGCTTTGGATTCTGTGTCTCCTTCTCTCTCTGCTCCTCCCCCACTTGCCCTCTGTCTCTCTCTCAGAAATAAACAAACATTAAAAAAAACTTTTAACTCATAATAAGATTCAGGTTAAATATTTCTGGAACTAATATAACAGATTATCTATGTACTTTCTATTGCATCTTGGCAGAAGGTTTATAATATTAGTTGGTTTCATAATTAGTGACCCTAAATTGGATCATTTGGATAAGGTAGCACTGCAACATCTCTCCGCTAGAAATATGTTTCCCCCTACTTGTAATCAAGAGATGAGAAATCTTTGTGGGATTTCTCCTTGTGTTTATGAGCATGCAAATATCCCTTTCCCTAACAAATTTTTACTCAATGATTTCAGCATCCATTGGTTACCTTACTGAAAACAGTTAATTACTTTGGTAATTGCAAAATAGTGATTTTTTAGTTTTGTCATTGCTTTCAGATTCATTATGCAAACTTTCCTAAGCAAAGAAGTGCCCCTTCTCTACTCTTTGGGTGTCATTGAGTGCTCATGAATTCTTTGGTATCCTGTAAAGAACTGTGCAGGGTCCACAATTTAACAGACGCTGGCAAAACAAAACAAAACAAAACAACACAAAACAACACAACACAACACAAAACAAAACAGGAATCTCTTTCTCTTTCTCAAATTCTCTCCCTTCTCCTCCTCATCCACCCTCCTCCTTCTCTCCTTCATTCTCTCCCCCTCTCTTGCTCACCTATCCACCTCTGTCTGTCTTTTGTCTGTCTTTCTTTCTAACACCTTTGTGCTTTCTGGCACATTAAGGTAATGTACTTTATACCGTTCCTTCTCCTGACCCAGAGTTGGCTATTTCTTTAGAGAAGTCGTGATTCTTTTTAGTAGAAATGGCATTTCAAAGTGAAATTCTGGACGTTAGATTGTCTCATGCCTCTAGGCCTTTTCAGTGACAAACTCTTATGTTCATACTGAATCTTACAATTTAAATCCAATACCATATAGTTCTTCCACATCTCATAGATTCCATATTTTTATATACCGTCTCTCAAAGTAAAGAATCTCATTCCAATAATGCCAAAACACATGTCTGCTCTATCCTATAATACAAATAGAAAATTTCCAGAATGGCTACTCCAATAGCATAACAAACAATTCTACTAAGAATTTTTCAAGGTTCCCTTGCAGCCTTCCACTGTACCAAAAGGCACCTGTGAAAGAATGCACTATTTTTTTTTAATTTTTTTTAACGTTTATTTATTTTTGAGACAGAGAGAGACAGAGTGTGAACAGGGGAGGGGCAGAGAGAGAGGGAGACAGAGAATCCGAAACAGGCTCCAGGATCTGAGCTGTCAGCACAGAGTCCGACGCGGGGCTCGAACTCACAGACCGCGAGATCATGACCCGAGCCGAAGTCGGACACTTAACCGACCGAGCCACCCAGGCGCCCCAAGAATGCACTATTAAACAAGAAAAGGCAGGACACCTGGGTGGCTCAGCTGAAGCTCCGACTTCAGCTCAGATCATGATCTCGAGTTTCGTGGGCTTGAGCCCCGCATTGGGCTCTGTGCTGACAGCTCAGAGCCTGGAGGCTGCTCTCTCTCTCTCTGTCTCTCTCTCTCAAATATAAATAAACATTAAACAAAATTTTTAATAAATATTAAAAAATATTATATCCAACAAGTATTAAAAAAAAAACAATGTCAGAGCAACACCTAACTTTTATAACCCACTGTAATGCATCTATTTAGATAATTTTTTCTTTGGCTTCTGGTTTAGTCCTTTTCGTATTTTTTGTAATCATATATCTACATATCAATATTGCAATATATTTTTCCTTAACTATATATCCTATAGATTTATTTATTGGGTGATAGAAATCTTCCTATTTTTTTCTACTTTTTTAAAGTTTTTATTTAAATTCCAGTTAGTTAATATAAGTGTAATATTAGTTTCAGGTGTACAATACAGTGATTCAACACTTCCGTAATACACCCGGTGCTCATGATAACAAGTGCACGCCTTAATCCCCATCACCTATTTCATCCCCCCTGCCCCCAGTAACCATCAGTTTTTTCTCTATATATGGTTAAAAATTTGTTTCTTGGTTTGCCTCTCTCTTTTTCCCCTTTGCTCATTTGTTTGTTTCTTAAATTCCACATAAGAGTGAAATCATATGGCATTTGTCTTTCTCTGACTGACATATTTTGCTTAGCATAATACTCTTTAGCTCCATCCATCTCATTCCTAATATTTTTTATAAAGCGGAGAAAAAGAATGGCAATTCAGTTGTCATTATTGTTACACATCAACTATTAGTTATTTTTAGACTTCTAATTGATTCTGGAGGCCTGTGTTTGGTTAGGGCTGTTTGATCAGCCTAATTGATCAACTCACTGGGCTGCCTGATTCTGCCCAGTGAGTTGGGTTTTTAAAAGTTTTATTCAATTTATTTAAACCAAAAAAACCCCAAATTTTCCCATCTCTCCTACCCTCAGCCCTTGCCTCTTGCAACCACCAATCTGTTCCCTGTATCTATGAACTTATTACTATTATTTTTAGATTCCACATACAAGAGAGGTCATACAGTATTTGTCTTTCCCACTCACTTATTTCACTTAGCATAATGGCCCTCAAGGTCCATCCATGTCTTACGTGGTCTTTATCCATTCATTCATCAATGTGCACTTATGTTGGTTCCATACCTTGGTATTGTAAATAAGGTTGCAGTGAGCATGAGGTGGGGGGGGCACATATACTTTTGAATTAGTGTTTTTATTTTTTTTTCAGATAAATACCCAGAAATGGAATTGCTGAATCATAAGGTAGTTCTATTTTTTTTTTAAACTTCCGTACTATTTTCCATAATAGCCATAACAATTTACATTCCCACCAACAGGGCACAAAGTGTTCTCTTCACATCTCTCACCAGCATTTGTTATTTCTTGTGTTTTTTGATACTAGCCATTCTGACAGGTGTGAGATGCTACCTCACTGTGGTTTTTTGATTCACATCTTCCGGATGATTAATAATGTAGAAAATCTTTTTATGTACCTGTTAGTCATCTAAATGTCTTTCTGGAAAACTGTTCAGAACTTCTGCCCATTTTTTAATTGGATCGTTTGGTTTTTGTGGTTGCTGACTTCTATAAGTTCTTTATATATTTTGAATATTAGCCCTTTATTGTATATATAATTAGCAAATATTTTCTCCCATTCAGTAAGTTGCCCTTTCATTTTGTTGATGGTTTTCTTTGTTGTGTAAAGTTTTTTAGTTTGATGTAGTCCTATTTTCTTTCTCCCTTTCTTTCTTTCTTTCTTTCTTTCTTTCTTTCTTTCTTTCTTTCTTTCTTTCTTCTCTTTGCTTTTGCTTTGGTATTAGATCCAAAAAGGTATCGCTGAGTTATGTCAAAGAGCTTACCACCTGTTTTCTTCTAGGAGTTTTAAGGTTTCAGGTTTTACGTTCAAGTCTTTAATCCATTTTGAATTAATTTTTGTATATGGTGGAAGACAGGTATCCAGCTTCATTCTTTTGCATGTGGCTATCCAGTTTTCCCAACACCTCTAATTGAAGAAACTACACTTTCCCCATTGTAGATTCTTGGTTCTTTTGTTGCAAATTAACTAACCATGTACATGTGGGTGTATTTCTGGGAAGCAGATGATAGAGTCTTTTCAAATTTTGACTGCTTCATAGAATAAAATTTAGTAAATAAATCATATTTAAAAAAATTTTTATCAATGCCTTGTGAATGGACGGATACCTAAGTGGTTTTCAATATTTTGCTATTTCAAATAATACTGTATATAACCTGTCTGTGTGCTATTATATGTGTGTTGTGGTGTACTTTCAAAACAGGATTACTAGGTCAAAGAGTCAATGCCTATATAGCTTGATTAGATAGTGTTAATTTTTTCTCTATAGCGATTTTTAATGATCAATGAATCATATATTGTGTATGTATTGTAAGAAGCAAAATGTAATTAAGTAGATGATGTTTGGGTATAATTAAGAAGCAGGGAAAATAAATCTCATAACATTTTTTTTAACAAAAAGTAATACTTGTACTTTAAAGGTCTGATACGTGTGTATGTTTATCTGTGCAAAAATGTGCTATAAGAAAGTATAGGGATTTGGGGAACTCAAAGGTAATTTGGATGTTAAAAAAAGACATGAGGTTATAACTGTTCGCTTTAATGTATAATATCTTTTGGGAATTAAGTTTTGAGATGTGTGTCCATTAGATAAAATATGATAAATAGCCTGAAGCTTCAAGAGGGCACTTTATAAATATCAGATAATATGTAAATATACTTTTTTAGAGCATTTATTTATCATTATATTAAATCCAACTAATAATAACTTGCTTCCCTGCTTATTAAGAACTATGGTAGCTGCATTTTATTATAAAATAGTGATTACACTCTATTGTATAGGATTTTATGCCTTATTTTGCTAATTTAGTGACATATTTGTGAATATAATAAAGTACTTAACCTTAATTATGAAGGCAATTTTACCTAGACTTTAGTTAATTGTGGAAAAAAGGTATTTTGTACATATTTTTGATGAGTGAAAGTAAAATTTTCAAAGAAAAACACTATTATAAAATATAAAATTTATCCAAAAATTAAAAGTATTGTGACTTGGGCTTTATTTTCCCTTTTAAATAATTATCTACAAAAATCTAATAATTCATATTTTCCAGAACTGTGTATATGTAGTTATGTACAGACAGAGGTCTACAATGTACGGCAAAATAGCAAATTATTTAGAAGATATACAGCTTTTAATTCTAACAGATGTTAAAATATTATAAGACAAATTAATAATATTGTATGTCTTTAATGCAAGTTTCATTTACCAAAAGCCAAAACCATTCTAGCAAGTCAGTTGTAGGTATTAACTCCTACAGATTACTAATAATGTTTTTCATTATAATAGCATTTTATGGTTTACAAAGCAACTTCTCAAGCATTACTTCATTTATGCTTCTCAAAAAGCCTGTGAGAATATAAAATTGCATTTTCGTTGTGTGGATTTCATTTATGAATAAGTTTGATTTCTGCAAATGTGTAATCAAAATGTAATACTTGACAATTTCATTCTTATGTTATTCTTCAAAATCTATGATAATCTGACAAAATTCAAGTTGCATCACTACTTATGTAACTGATTCTTTTGCAAACAAAAAGGAATTTATTTGATGAAAAATCTGCATAGATACAGTTCTCTTCCCATTTTACAAGTTTAGTGGTAAAATGTTCCTAACATCCTAATTTGCTTCAGATTGCATTTTAAGATAATCCATAATATGACCTTAAGAAATTGAGAATGAATAAATTATTTCTTACATCTCCTAATTACAGCACAATTTTAGTACCAGGGCATTAAAACAAAATATCTTGAAGCTGTTAGGCATCAAAAGAAGGCAGTTTCTGATGAGGTTAAAATTGCTGCGTATTAAATCTTGTGGTATGAAATAAAATCAATCTCTATTTCATCATTAGTAGAATGGTAGTTGAATAGCAATCATTATATTCAAAATGTTGGTAATTATGTAATACTTCCACATAACATACTTTCTAATATTATTATAAAATAACATGAGCTGGAACACTTTAATTTTCACTTGTATGAAGCCAAATTATCAGAAGAATGAAAATAATTCATTCTAAAGGCAAGTTCAAGGAAACCTTAATCTGGTATATACTTATTTCCTAATTATAATTATAATATTGAAAGTAAAAACATGTTTTTGTAACATGAGACAAGTTATAAGAGAGACCTACGTTCACAGAAATGTAAAATTTACAACATTCATCTTTATGCTTCACTTTCCGATAATATTCAATAGTATATTTATAGAATTTTGGACATGATATTAAATAATTTTATCTTACCTTAAAATAGAACACAAGGATATCTTTCTAAGGGCAATGACTATCTGATTGGGCTAAAATTTTATTGCTTTTTGCACATGTGATGATTAATCACCACTGGCCTAATTTTTCTAATAAAATGATACATAGACTATTGTCTTTTTTATTCATTCATTATCACAGAATGATAAAGCCAAATGCAATGTAACATGCAAATATTTTACTTGAATATTTTAGTGAGCTTATCTTTAATATGATTTTTTTAAATGTTAAAAACATTTTATGGGTACATCTATTTTTTTATTTTTTTTAAATAAAATTTATTGTCAAATTGGTTTCCATACAACACCCAGTTCTCATCCCAACAGGTGCCCTCCTCAATACCCCTCACCCACCCATCTCTCCCTGCCAACCCCCATCAACCCTCAGTTTATTCTCAGTTTTTAAGAGTCTCTTATGGTTTGGTTCCCTCCCTCTCTAACCTTTTTTTTCCCCCTTCACCTCCACCATGGTCTTCTGTTACGTTTTTCAGGATCCACATGAAAGTGAAAACATATGGTATCTGTCTTTCTTTTCCTGACTTATTTCACTTAGCATAACACTCTCCAGTTCCATCCACATTGCTACAAAAGGCCATATTTCATTCTTCCTCATTGCCAAGTAGTATTCCATTGTGTATATAAACAACAACTTCTTTATCCATTCATCAGTTGATGGACATTTAGGCTCTTTCCATAATTTGGCTATTGTTGAGAGTGCTGCTATAAACATTGGGGTACAAGTGCCCCTATGCATCAGCACTCCTGTATCCCTTGGGTAAATTCCTAGCAGTGCTATTGCTGGGTCATAGGGTAGATCTATTTTTAATTTTTTGAGGAATCTCCGCACTGTTTTCCAGAGTGGCTGCACCAGTTTGCATTCCCAACAGTGCAAGAGGGTTCCCGTTTCTCCACATCCTCTCCAGCATCTATAGTCTCCTGATTTGTTCATTTTAGCCACTGTGACTGGTGTGAGGTGGTATCTCAATGTGGTTTTGACTTGTATTTCCCTGATGAGGAGTGACGTTGAGCATCTTTTCATGTGTCTGTTGACCATCTGGATGTCTTCTTTAGAGAAGTGTCTATTCACGTTTTCTGCCCATTTCTTCACTGGATTATTTGTTTTTCGGGTGTGGAGTTTGGTGAGTTCTTTATAGATTTTGGACACTAGCCCTTTGTCTGATATGTCATTTTCAAATATCTATTCCCATTCCATCAGTTGCCTTTTAGTTTTGTTGATTGTTTCCTTTGCAGTGCAGAAGCTTTTTATCTTGATGTAGTCCTAATAGCTCATTTTTGCTTTTAATTCCCTTGCCTTTGGGGATGTGTCAAGTAAGAAATTGCTGCAGCTGAGGTCAGAGAGGTTTTTCCCTGCTTTCTCCTCTAGGGTTTTGATGGTTTCCTGTCTCACATTCAGGTCCTTCATCCATCTTGAGTTTATTTTTGTGAACGGTGTAAGAAAGTGGTCTAGTTTCATTCTTCTGCATGTTGCTGTCCAGTTCTCCCAGCACCATTTGTTAAAGAGACTGTCTTTTTTTTCATTGGATAGTCTTTCCTGCTTTGTCAAAGATCAGTTGGCCATACATTTGTGGGTCCAGTTCTGGAGTCGCTATTCTATTCCATGGGTCTGTGTGTCTGTTTTTGTGCCAATACCATGCTGTCTTGATGATTACAGCTTTGTAGTAGAGGCTAAAGTCTGGGATTGTGATGTCTCCTGCTTTGGTCTTCAATATTACTTTGGCTGTTCGGTGTCTTTTGTGGTTCCATACAAATTTTAGGATTGCTTGTTCTAGCTTCAAGAAGAATGCTGGTGCAATTTTGATTGGGATTGCATTGAATGTGTAGATTGCTTTGGGTAGTATTGACATTTTAACAATATCTATTCTTCCAATCCATGAGCATGGAATGTTTTTCCATTTCTTTATATCTTCTTCAATTTCCTTCATAAGCTTTCTGTAGTTTTCAGCATACAGATCCTTTACATCTTTGGTTACGTTTATTCCTAGGTATGAAACTTGAAATTAACCACTGGAAAAAGTCTGAAAAACCTCCAAAAGCATGGAGGTTAAAGAACACCCTACTAAAGAATGAATGGGTCAACCAGGAAATTAGAGAAGAGATTAAAAAATATATGGACACAAATGAAAATGAAAATACTACAATCCAAACACTTTGGGATACAGCGAAGGCAGTTCTGAGAAGAAAATACATTGCAATCCAGGCCTATCTCAAGAAACAAGGAAAATCTCAAATACAAAATCTAACAGCACACCTAAAGGAAATGGAAGCAGAACAGCAAAGACACCCCAAACCCAGAAGAAGAAGAGAAATAATAAAGATCAGGGCAGAAAAAAACAATATAGAAAATAAAAAAACTGTAGAGCAGATCAATGAAACCAAGAGTTGGTTTTTTGAAAAAATAAACAAAATTGATCAACCTCTAGCCAGGCTTCTCAAAAAGAAAAGGGAGAGGCCCCAAATAGATAAAATCATGAATGAAAATGGAATTATTACAACCAATCCCTCAGAAATACAAGCAATTATCAGGGAATACCACGAAAAATTATATGCCAACAAACTGGACAACCTGGAAGAAATGGAAAAATTCCTAAGCACCCACACACTTCCAAAACTCAAACAGGAAGAAATAGAAAACTTGAACAGACCCATAACTGCGAAGAAATTGAATAGTTATCAAAAATCTCCCAACAAATGAGTCCAGGACCAGATGGCTTCCCTGGGGAATTCTACCAGACATTTAAAGCAGAGATAATACCTATCCTTCTCAAGCTGTTCCAAAAAATAGAAAGGGAAGGACAACGTCCAGGCTCATTCTATGAAGCCAGCATTACTTTGATTCCTAAACCAGACAGAGACCCAGCAAAAAAAAAAAAAAAAAAAAAAAAAAAAAAAATAGAACTACAGGCCAATATCCCTGATGAATATGGATGCAAAAATTCTCAATAAGATACTAGCAAATCGAATTCAACAGCATATAAAAAGAATTATTCACCATGATCAAGTGGGATTCATTCCTGGGCTGCAGGGCTGGTTCAACATTCGCAAATCGATCAACGTGATACATCACATTAATAAGAGAAAAGAAAAGAACCATATGATCCTGTCAATCGATGCAGAAGAAGCATTTGACAAAATTCAGCATTCTTTCTTAATAAAAACCCTCAAGAAAGTTGGGATAGAAGGAACATACTTAAACATCATAAAAGCCATTTATGAAAAGCCCATAGCTAATATGATCCTCAATGGGGAAAAACTTAGAGCTTTCCCCCTGAGATCAGGAACACGACAGGGATGTCCACTTTCACTGCTGTTGTTTAACATAGTGTTGGAAGAACTAGCATCAGCAACAAAAGGAAATCAAAGGCATCAAAATTGGCAAAGATGAAGTCAAGCTTTCACTTTTTGCAGATGACATGATATTGTACATGGAAAACCCAATAGACTCCACCAAAAGTCTGCTAGAACTGATACATGAATTCAGCAAAGCAGGATACAAAATTAATGTGCAGAAATCAGTTGCATTCTTATACACTAATAATGAAGCAACAGAAAGACAAAGAACTGATCCCATTCATAATTGCACCAATAATCATAAAATACCTGGGAATGGGTATATCTAAATATTTGCTTGGTATCCAGTGATTTGGAGAGTCAGAGGGAGAGATGATTCTTTAAAGTTTTGGAGTTGCTGGGTAGGAAGAGAATGAGATTGTAGCTGTCATATTCCCAAAATTAATGAATCACTGGGTACAATGGAATGATGGAAAAAAAATAATTAATTTGAATTCATTAATACTCATCAATATGTTTGAGAACTTTGGCTGGAATTGAAAGTTACTGATAGGGAACTTAAGGCATGGCTTTGCAAATGGAAGAAATATTATGTGCTTATTTACTTTTTGATAAGAAGATATAAATGTATTTGCAAATAGAGATGAAAGGGTCAATCAGAGAAGAAAATAAGTTTATAAAAGGCACATAGCTTCATGATATCAAGGTAATAATACTACCTACCTCAACCACCCACACCCCCAAGCATAGAGATCAAGGCATTCTACCTATACAGATGCTCGTGACTAATGTTTCATATGGTGTTAATGACTGCTGTGTATTGTTACAAATGCTTTCAATTTCTGTCTCAAGGAGAGCTCAAGAAGTAACTTTTGGGTCTCTCAGAGCACTGTAAAAACAGGAGAAATGTCATACACCTACTGCAATGTTGTATATGGTCCTTCCCATGTAAGAATCACATTCATCAGAGCAGGGCCTCAGTTCTACTACCTTTCATTGATTTATTTATCCTAGTTTAGTTTAGTTTAATTCATTTATTTTTAAATGTTTATTTATTTTGAGAGAGAGAGAGAGAGGTAGCAAAGAGAGGTAGAAAGAGAATCGCAAGCAGGCTGTGCATTGTCAGCACAGACCAGGATGTGGGCTTGATATCATAAACTGTGAGGTCATGGCCTTGGCCAAAATCAAGAGTTAGATGCCTTGATGAACCACCCAGGTGCCCCATGATTTATTTATTTTAAAGACCAAAGTATTCTACTATAGTATTTGGCACAAAAACTATGTTTTAATTATGAAAACAAAGTGTACAGATACTTTCTCTTAAAGCATTTATAGTCATGCAGAAATTCCTGAAATAGTTATACTGACTAAACATAATCAAATCAAAGTATACTCAATATCTCTGTATTAATATATTCATTATAACTCTCAGTTGACTCCATGCAAACCTCTGCAAAATCCCATACATAGGCCGACACTGCCTCTCTTTTTCTTAAGAGAGCTAATAAAAATGAAAATTTTATCAAGTACCCTTTATAAGTAATTATACACCAAGTTAAATTGTATCAGAATTACCATTTTCTTTAGATCATGCATATTTCCAAAGGACAGAATATAAAAATGAGCGAACTAAAAGTTCTGAGACTGATTAATGGAAACCCCAATATTTAGGGTTAGAAGTAGGGCGTGATGAGAAAAAATTGAATTACAAATCATAAAGTTAAAAAACAAAATAGAATAAATACCTTGGGTGTCCTGAGGAAAGGGCATTTGAGGAAAAGCTTACTAATGGTATCCAGACTCACAGAATAAGAACTAAAAGAGAGATTTAGTATCTCTAGTGTCTTTTATTTAAATTGATTGAGGTGGCATTCACATAACATAAAATTAACCATTTTAAAGTGAACAGTTCAGTGGTACTGTATCTCCTTTTACATCATAAAATCTGAGAAGCAGAAAAGATTTTAGATATTATCTACTCTAGGGACAGGTGCCAAAAAGAATTTTTTTAAGTTTATTTATTTATTTTTGAGAGAGAGAGAGAGAGAGAGAGAGAGAGAGAGAGAGAAAACCAGTGGGGGAGGGGCAGAGAGAGAGAGAGAGAGAGGAGAGAGAGAGAGAGAGAGAGAGAGAGAGAGAGAGAGAGACAGAAGATCAGTAGCCGGCTCTGTGCTGACAGCAGAAAGCCCAATGTGGGGCTCAAACTCACGAACCAGAAGATGATGAACAGGGCTGAAGTTGGACACTTAACCAACTGAGCCATCCAAGCATCTCATGAAATTTTTTTACTATGTTATGGAATATACTATATTAAGCTCTTACTTGGATATTTCCTGGGGGTTCTAGTGTTTACTCTTCTAAACATCGATGATTCCCTAGAGGTCAAGCTTGCTAAGATTTTCCTTTTTAAAGTAAAAACCCCTGAATAAAACCTGGCCTGGTGAGCAAAAATGCCTCCTTGAAGAATTTCCCAACATTGAAAATCTACCCACGGCTGAACTTTAGATCAAATTAAGCCTCAAACCTTAGTCAATAACCAATTATGTTATTTGTCTTCTATCAAGCGCCCAGTTTCTCTATGACCATCTATCTACCTCTTAAATTAGGTTTGCAAGATAAAATACAGACATCCTTTAAATTTGAATTTCACATTTTATTTTTTAAATCAGTTCTTGTTTTTGAAAGTTTATTATTTTTTTAGTAATCTCTATCCCCAACGTGGGGCTCAAACCCACAACCCCAAGATCAAGAGTCTCATGATCTTCTGACTGAACAGCTAGGTACCCCTAAATGTGAATTTCACTTTTTAAAAACTACTTTTAAAATAAGCTTTCCCAAATATTGCATGAGATATACTTCTAGCAGTCCCCCATATCCTTGAGGATTTATGTTCCAAGAACCCTAGTGGATGCCTCCAACCATGGATAGTTGCACAACCTATATATACTATGTTTTTTTCCCAACATATATGTACCTATGATGAAGTTCAATTTATAAGTTAGACACAGTAAGAGAAGATTAACAACAATAATGCACACTAAAATAGAAGAATTATAATATATCATTACAAAAGCTTTGTGAATGTTACCTCTCTCTCTATATATAAATATTGGGTTACTGTATTCAGCCTTCTTCATGTGATGATGTGAGATGACAAAATGCCTACCTGATGAGATGAAGGCAGGTGAATGATGTAGGCATCATGACATAAGGTTAGGCTACTATATTTACTTTCTGACAATACATCAGAAGGAGGATCATCTGCTTCCATACTGCAGTTGACTGTGGCTAACCGATACCGCTGAAGAGGGCATTATATACACTGAATAATTTATGTGTTGTTTGAACTTTAAATTTAACTGGGTATCATGTATTTTATGTGCTAAATCTGGAGATTTGAATTAAAACTGAACATAAAACTAGACTTGCTGTTTTTCTTTCCTCCATTTTCTTTTCAGAGGAGATTCTTCTGACTGCCCTTTCTCTTGCCTCTTTAAAAGAATTGAGGGGGACTGCTGATGGGAAACATCTTTTTTCCTTAATCCCTTTTCTCCCTTGGTACACAAATTAAGAGCACCTTCCATTTTTAAGTACTAAAGACAAAAGCCTCTGTAAAACTCAAGAAAATCTCTGATCTCTGAATTTAATTGGAATAACTTAGCATTTTTCAGTTGAGTTCTTTAAAGAATTTCTTTTTTCCGAAAGTGATTGTCAGTAAGACATACAGATTCTTTATGTGCAAAATAATTTAAATTGATGCTTTCCGTGCTTAGAAAGTCTGTTTTGTTGTTGTTGTTGTTGTTGTTGTTGTTGTTTGTTTGTTGTTTGTTTGTTTTTTTATTTTTTCCTGTGACCAAGCAGTTAAGTTTAATTCAGTAAAAGATATTAAGGAGTCTAAGTGTGGATTCATTCAGGCTTCATTTTCCAAAGAGTTTTATTTGCAAATACTTGACATTTAAATATTATGTTTTATTTCTCTATTAGTTTTAATTAGTTTTTAAAATTTTTTTTAAAGTTTATTCATTTTTGAGAGACAGAGAGAGACAGAGCATGAGCAGGGAAGGGGCAGAGGGAGGGAGACACAGAATGTGAAGCAGGCTCTAGGCTCTGAGCTGTCAGCACGGAGCTCAACGCGAGGCATGAGCTCAAAAACTGCGAGATCATGACCTGAGCCGAAGTTGGACGCTCAACACACTGAGCCACCTAGCACCCCGCTATTTCTCTATTATTTTTAAAACCACAGAAGAGAGAGGTGTAAATAATTCTTGTTGCTAAAAGCCCAACACCATACCAACACCTCCTCTCCCATCCATCTACAATTTTGATTAATTTATGCTGATGCAATACAAAGGTTCTGAACCTAGGGTTGGTTGGCTAATGGATCTCTGATCCCTTTGACAGTGTGTAAAGTTTAAAACTATACAATTATGAGTATGTCCCTGGATGAGAAGGTATAATGTCGGCAAATTTTCGAATTATTCAGAGATCCACCTGCTTCTTTCTTTTCCCTGCCAGTCTCATTCAGCTCTACCTAGAATTAGTGAAACACTTCCTACTTCTCTTCTTTGCATATTTTTCAAGTCATCTTCCACATGAGTAGAATGATAGTTTTAAAACTACACTACAAATCACTGAAAATGCAGCTCAAGACCTTCAACTAGTGAACAAAGATCTTTATGATTTTGTTCCTATTTTTATCTATCCTCTTGTTATAAAATTCTTCCCATTTAGTTTAATTTCTAAGTTATTAGACCAGATTAGATCTTGCAAATCAAGTGTTATGAAATATGTGCTATTCTTTTGTTTATAGTATAGTTGACACACAACATTCATTAGTTTCAGCTATACAACATAGTGATTCAGTAACTCTATACCTAATGCTAGGCTTAGCACACGTGTAGCCACCATCTGTCACCATACAATGCTATTACAGTACCATCGACTATATTCCCTTTGTTGTACCTTTTATTTCCATGACGTAATCATTCCTTAACTGGAAGCCTGTACCTCCCTCTCCCCTCCACTCATTTTGTCCAACCTCCAAGCCCTTTTCCTCTGGCAACCATCAGGTTTTTCTGTGTATTTATAGGTCTGATTCTGCTTTTTTCTGTTTGTTTATTCATTTGTTTTGTCTTTTAAATTCCACATAGAGGTGAAATTGTATGGCATGTGCTACTCTTGAACTTTGAAATATCATTAATTGAGGAAAAGTAGTTAGGAAGTCCACAAATTAGATATGGTTCACCAGGCCATAATACATCAAAATTGGTATTAGACACTTTCATTGTATTTATTTAATGCACTTCTCCCTGAAGAAATACTCTAGGGGTGCCAGGGTGGCTTGGTTAAGCATCTGACTCTTGGTTTTGACTCAGGTCATGATCTCACAGTTCATGGGTTCAAGCCGTGTGCCAGGCTCTGTGCTGACAGTGTAGATAGAGCCTGCTTGGAATTCTCTCTTTCTCTTTCTCTTTACCCCTCCCCCAGATTCTCTTTCACTCTCTCTCTCTCTCTCTCCCTCCCTTTCTCTCAAAATAAATAAACTTAAAAAATACTCTAACATGTTCTCAGTGTAAATGTACAAGAATGTTTATATCATCATTATTTACAGTAGCCCAAATCTGAAAATAACCCATTGTCCATTAACAGTAGAATGGATAAATAAACTAGGAGGCTGGCTCAATGGAATATTATATAGCAATGCAAACTAACGATCTGTTACATACAACAACATGGATAAATCCCAATGCAAAATGCTGACCAAAAGTATTCAGTTTCAAAAGAGTATATGAATTGCTCACTTACATAAATTTCAACAGCAGGCAAAACTATTCCATACTGTTAGCTACCAGGAGAGTTTTTAATCAAGGGATCTTCAGAGTCACTCAAAAACACATTCTAGTCAAACTTATGTATTAAATATGTAAAGCCCAAGGTCCTCTTTACCTATAAATCTTACTTTTTCTTACTTTTGAGTTTTCCCATGTGCTGCTATTCTAAGAGGAATGTTCCTCCTCTGTCTATATAATTAGACTTACATGTCTCTAGAACTTATTTTTTCCAGTTTTTCTTGTTTCTTTTAGTCTAGGTTTGATATCCTTCCTCAGACTTCTATGGCATCCTGTGTTTTCTTCTACCATGACATTTATCTCAGTGAATTATAATGGTATATTTTTAGATTCATGACTTTTATAAAAATTTGTGCATTTGCCTGGGTATCTAGTTCTCTTCTTGTCAGGTTTGACCTATGCTGGGTCAAGTTTTGAAGATGACATATGTACATATGTATGGATATGGATATATAAGAAATAGAATAATTCCTAGATCAGGAAATTAAGGAGATTAAGAATGATAGCAGACATTTAAAGAAAAACAGCCAATACACAGTTTTTCAGAATCAAAATAGACTCAGAAATCCAACATTAAAATACTGGTGTATTAGTTTTCTAGGGAGACGATCACAAAATAATCACAGTCTGGGGGGCGTAAACAACAGAAATTCATTTTTCAGAGTTCTGGGGTACAGAAGCCCAAGATCAAGGTGTTGGCAGATTTGGTTTCTCTTAAGGTCTTTTCCCTTAGCTTGTAGATGGCCATCTTCTCACGTGTCCTCACATGGCCTCTGCTCTGTCCTTGTGCATCCCTGGTGTTTCTGGGTGTCCAAATCACCTCCATGCATAAGGTTGCAGTTAGATTGGATTGGGCTCACTCATATGACCTCATTTAACCTCAATTCCCTTTTTTAAGGCACCATCTCCAAAAACAGTAACATTTTGAGGTACTGAGGGTTAAGACTTCAATCTATGTATTTGGAGGGAACAAAATTCAGCCCACCACAATGTGCTGAATGAAAGCACTTTGTGAGTATTCATGAGTGAAGTCCTAGCTAAAACAACAAAGTGGAAGAGGGTAGAATCTTCCATTTCTGACATTCTGTAGTCCAGGGAAGTATATGTGTTCCCTGGGATAGGACAAGGAAGCCAATAAGAGAATTTCTGGAAAGATTCATAGTTTTTCATGCCTGAGAAGGGGCTTGTAGTTGTTCCTAGGGAGGGAATTGGGCATTAAACCTCCAGTAAATTTTTAGAAACATTAGAGTAGAGGGGTTCGGATCAGTTTCCCCACTGAAGATCCAGGGAACAATAAGCCCACTGATGAAACCATAGGGCAGCCACTGTTCTAGGACACTCACAATACAATGCATAATGGCTGGAGGCAGCTTCACGGAAAGTTTTGCTCCTAAGTCATTGGTTAGTCATTTCCTTTTTGTCCCAAATAAAGGCAAAGAAGTTAGCTAGAGAAAGTGATCCGTGGTGTGACAGGATGACTCAATAGCAAATAGAGTGGGAGGTGGATGTCACATGAGGCAAGACTACTTAATCGGATGACAATATATCAAGATTCTGACTCCTGCAGACTCCAACATGAGCATATGCTGATGAAAAGTAGCCACAGATGATTGTACATTTTGGCAGGTATCAGCAGAAGATGGCCATGGACCCGGTGTTTTCCCAAAAAACAGTGGCAGAGAAATCTTCATATATTTGAAATGAATGGAAAACCACTACATTCTGACACAATTTCCTTTCAATAGCCTAAAAATTTAGTAATTGCTAACTAGACAGAATAGCGGCTTCAAGAAGAGATTGAGATATCAAGGCACCTGGGTGACTGAGTCTGCTGAGCATCTGACTCTTGATTTCAGCTCAGTTCATGATCTCACAGATCATGAGATGGAGCCTCGTGTTGGGCTTTCAGCTGACAAAGCGGAGCCTGCTTGGGATTCTCTCTCCCTCTCTCTCTGCCTTTCCCCTGCTTGTGTGCACGCTCTCTCTCAAAGTCAATAAATAAACTTAAAAAAAAAGATGTTTCTTGCATACATAAATTCATAGACTCTGAATTTTTATCTGGTAGACATTTGTTTTTCAAAAGATAATTAAGGTATGCATGTTTGTATGATACCCGGGGTAGGGTATAATTTTACAATCTTTTTTCTTGTCCCCACAGCAAGACAAATGAATTGTTACTATGGTTATAAACCTTAGACTAGGTAAAGTTTCAAACTCTACTTTGTAAGACATATCTTTTTTTAATAGAATCTGAGCACTTAAAGTTGTTTAAATAAACAACACAAAAACCGTAAATATACTGTGAGGAGGCAGGCAAATACTTCACATAACATGTTTTCAGTGAACAGATACCAGAAGGAGACTAAGGATGTAGGCACCTTCTTGTCAGTAGAATAATGAAGATTTGATAGCATGTGAGGGGTAGATTCAAGGTTAAGGAGAGGACCCAGATAACCTTGACCTCAGAAGAAAACGAACAGTGTAATAGAAAATGTATCTCGAACTCTTCCACTACTTTTCTGCCTTGCTTAGACACTTTCCTCCCAAATGCACAGATCATAAAAACTGTCAGCAATATGCACCTGAATAATGCATCAGGAGATTGGAAGTTACTAAAAGGAAACAAAAAATCCCAAACTGCTGAAACAGCAATACTACCTACCATTACTGAGAGTGTCAGTTTATGACAGAGTTTATTGGTAGTTTCTGTTATTTATGTGAAATAGTTCATAATTCATAAGGAAACATTCTTGCTTATTTGTCCCACACAATAAAATTAACTTAACCATTAGCACAGGGCCAGGTACTGAGGGGGTAGTTATTGTATCAGCTTTGTGATCTTAGACAGACTTAATATTATTAGCCTCAGTTTTATCATCTATAAAATAGGGAAAATGTTAATTTGAGAGGTCTGCTTTTGAAATTAAGAACTTAATTGCCCTTAACAATATAATTAATGTTTCTTAATTATAACATCATCTTTACAAATTTTGGGGCCACCATTTCTGGTGAGGTTTTAATATTACAAAAAAAAATGTTTTCAAAAGGGACAAACTTTGTGGCTGGGATAATTTATACTTTTAAATTCTTAGGTAAATTTCTCAATTGTAAATAAGAGCTGAATATATTCTGCACAAGGAAGTTGATTTGGGAGATAAGAGCTAAATATATAAATTCACATTAGTGTATTGCTTTAAATACACTGGTTTGATTAGGCAGAATACCTGATAACATTTGCCTATTACTTTACAAGAATTTCTTAAAATATTGTAAATATAAATTCCCAGGCTAAAAAGGAGAAAAAGAGAAAAAGCTGGATAAAGTCCTAGAGCCAAGTATCTATAATTGAATACTAAGTTTTCTGAAATAAAAGAGGGTATAGAGATTAAATAACCTGGTTTTCCTTCGTTTTTAAATCTTAATTGTTTAGGGACTGTCATATGATATAGTTAGACTTAGCAATTGTAACTTTTCCTATGACTAGTTTTCATTGAACAGCACTATTCTAATGAACAAAATAATTTTACCTACAGATTAAGAAAAATATTTTCCAAACTTATTCAGTGATATTGTATTCAGAATAGAATTTTAGTCCCTAGAAACCAGGGACTTATGCCTAATTAATAGACTTAAGTAGAATCTATTACTTGACCATCAAATCTCTCGAATACTCATATTTAAGTAAACATTTTTGATTTGTGCTAACAATTAAATTAGAATGAAATCCAATTAAAGTTCAATTAGCAATTTAGAGATTTAGATTTGCAGCATGTGCAGTGAATTCTAATCTTCTTTCAGTGACTGATTGATTCATGTGCATGTTCAGAATATTAAGCTCTTACATGTTCCTAATAGCATTTTTATTTTCACATGCAGTGCATATGCTGAGTTAGTCAATGCTTTCCAATAAGTTTTATTCTAATAAAAGCAAGCCGGAACTGATAATTGGTGTTATAATCAACAAACAAAATAAATCAATCTAAGTGAATCTCACAATTCTCTTTTTTCTTCACTTAATATAATTATGATAAAATATTCTGATGTGCTCCACAAGCAATCTGTGTGTGAGCTGCTTTCTCTGTGACTACAGTGACTATTAATAGAATATTTTGTAGAAATAGCAAGATTTTAAGTTAGCAATGTAGTTTATGTGAGAAAGAGGATTCAAACAAAAGAATAAGCAGAGATCTATTTGAAGGAAAAAATGAAAATTCATTATTTATATGCCAAATAACATAAGACTTATAGGATGCAGTCTTCAAAAATGTTCTCTAAGCAAAATTCTCCTTAACTGTGGCCAACTTTTATTAGATTATAATAACATATTGCAAATATATCTTGAACTCAATCAAATAGACTGATACATAGTCTGACCACATACAAAATATCTGAAATCATGACTAAGTCAAAATTCAGACTATTTAGTTGTTGTACATCAGTGTACAGCATTACGTGGTCTATGTATGGAGGTAGAATAGTGGATGATCCCATGCTATAAAACCCCAAATGCCCACTTTGAAGGCAATTCCAGGGTTATGGTGATTCCCTTAGCAACAAGTGCTTCAAGCAGTGTGTGCCTTGCAAATTACTTCCAAGAAGTATCTGATATTAGGAGCCATGCCTCATGACACAAAGCAGTCATCCACTCAGGGGATAAAAAGAATAAGTGCTTCTCAAGTCAGCAATTAGGACCTCAGCATCAGAAAATCGGTCAGCATGATCTCAGTACTTAGCCAGGAACCACAGGGAGGATTCCAGTACCAGGGAAGAAAAGAAAGCACGGTCTCAGTTCCAGGGAGGTATGCAAAGGCAAAAACAAATCAAGGGACTAAAGTGATTATTGATTTCAAAAACTAAAAAATAAAGTAAAACAGAAAGGAATACCCCTCTTGACTGACTACTTCATTTCTGAAAAATTCTGCAACTGCTCTGCATTATTAGCTATCAGTAGTCCCTGGGGCCCTGTACCTTTTGTAAGGCATATAGTATGTTTATTAAGAACATAAAGTCTGGGACCACATCGCCTGACCTTAAATCTCACCTCTGTCACTGTCTAGCTGTGTGACTTAGGCAATATACTTTAACCTCTCTGTGCCTCTGTGTGATCTGTGAAAAGAATATTATAATAATAGTATATCTAAATCATAGAGGTATTGTAATGATTTCGTTTGTGAACACAGATAGCATGCAGAAAACAATACATACCATATTTAAAGTTCTATATAAGTTCTTTGATAGCAACGATTTCTTCACTGGGGTGAAGAAAATCACAGACTCTATTTTTTTTAACTGCAATTTTAGGTTGTTAGAAAACTGGGAGTAATTATTGGTTAATGTCATATTCTAAAGTCAATTTTATGTTATCTTTAAAGTAAAGACAAAGAAGAGGGAAGTTTGAAAGAAGAAAAGAAAGTATAAAGTGTATAAAGAAAGTATAAAGTATAAAAGAAGAAAGTAAAAGTTATCTCTGAGCTTGACTATACCCAAATCACTGGCCTGGATTTGAAGGTTGACCAGAAAGATAACTTGGAATTGACTTAGGTTCTTTTACTTTGTTTTACTACCAAGTCATGGTACAAGCTGTGCAAAGGACATGTTCAAGACCAAACATGCCTGTGAGTGGAAGCAGTCCTTTAATGCATCAGCATTTCTTAATGAGCCACAGCCAAAGTTCAGGGGTCAATACAGCCAATGTGGAGTGAGATATCCTCAGGGTGAGAAGAACCAAGAATGATGAGCACATTGTCTTCCGTAACACTAGGTTGTGGAAGGACTTGTTAGCACTCAGGGATTCATTCTATTATGCAAGGAGAGTGTCACTTTGAATAAAGGGAAAGGAGAACTTTGATAGGAATTTAGTGGGATCTAGGGAGAAGGACTTAGAAATATGATCTTAGAGAAAAAAACCTAAAGATTTCTGATTTGACTTTCATTTTAAAGTACTCTGAACAAAAAATAAAACTTAAATGGCTGAACCTGATACAGAGTCTGGACTAGATTATCATTGTGAAATTTCATATTGCTTTTAATATTGACCTTATTACATGTTAATTAGTTCATTTTAAATTGTAAAGATAGGGGTGCCTGGGTGGCTCAGTTGATTGAGTGTCCAACTTCAGTTCGGGTCATGATCTCATGGTTTGTGAGTTTGAGCCCTGCACCGGACTCTGTGTTGACAGCTCACCCAGGACCCTGCTTCAGATTCTGTCTCCATCTGTCTGTCTGCACCTCCCCTGCTCACACACTATCTCCCTCTCTCTCTCTCTCTCAAATATAAATAAACATGGAAAAAATAAAAAATAAATAAATGGTAAAGATAACTGCAAATAAAAGTATAAATTTATAAAAATAAAATATAAAATTACCAAATATGAGGTGAACCTTCTAAGGTCCTATGGAAATATTCAAAACTTATAATGTCAATATTCTACCATTTTGGACTTTATGAATATTGCCCAAACTCACTGTTACATCACAAGAGTTAAAACTGTGTTAAATTAAAACATTTAAATGTTTAAAAAATGAGGAAATTTCTCACTTTCTATAAAACTTGTGAAATTTGGTTAAAGTTTATCATAAATACTTCCAAAATGAAATAATAATATTCTAAATACATGAACTAAAATTTTAAATCAATATTTTGCCTTACCAAGGAAGATACACAGATATGAAAGCAGCCCAAGTGTTCTTTGAAGGATAAATGGATATATAATGGAGTATTACACACTCATAAAAAAGAATGAGATCTTGTCATTTGTGACAACAAGAAGACTTAGAGAGTATTATGTTAATTGAAATAAATCAGAGAGAGATACAAATACTATATGATTTCACTTATATGTGGAATATAAAAAACAAAACAAATGAATAAACAAACAAAAAAGAAGAATCAAACCTACTGATACAGAGAATAAACTGATGGTTGCCAGAAGGGAGGGGTGTCAAGGATGGACAAAATGAGTGGGAGACACAGGCATCTGATTATGGAATGAATAAATCAGGAGAGTATAAGGTACAAAAACATAGAGATTACAGTCAGCAATATTATAATAGTGTTGCATGGTGACATATGGTAGCTACATTCGTGGTGAGCATAGTATAATACAGAGTTGCTGAACTGCTGTGTTGTATATCTGAAACTCATGTAACATGTGCCAGCTATACTCAAATACCTATTAGAATGGTCAATATCTAGAACACTGACAATACCAAATGTTGGTAAGGATGTGAAGCAATCGACATGGAAGAATTGCTAGTAGAAATGGAAAATGCTATGGCCATTTTGGAAGGCAGATTGGTAGTCTCTTACAAAAGTTACATACTCTTATCATACCATCCAGCAATTGCTCTCCTTGATATTTACCCAAAGGAGCTAAGAACCGAGGTGCACACAAAAACCTGTACAAGAATATTTATAGCAGCTTTATTCATAATTACCAAACTTGGAACATACAAGATGTCCTTAATTACTTAACTGGTTAATAAACTATGGCACATTCAGAGAGTGAAATATTATTTGGTGTGAAAAACAGATGAACTACCAAGTCATGTAAGACGTGAAGGAATCTTAAATGCATGTTACAAAATGAAAAGAAGCCAATCTGAAAGGCTACTTAACTGCATGATTCCAGCTACATGACATTCTGGAAAAAGCAAAACTATGGAGAGAGTAAAACGATCAGTGGTTGTCAGGGGTTGGGAAGGTGGGGGATAAATAGAGCACAGAGGATTTTTAGGGCAGTGAAAATACTCTGTATGATACCATAATGATGGACACATCTCATTTTACATTTTTCCAAACGTGCAGAATGTATAACACCAAGAGTGAGTCAGAATGCAAACTATGGACTCTGGTTGACTACAATATGTTAATATAGGTTCATCTTTGGTAAAATATATATATATAATTCTGGTGAATAACATTGATAATAGGGAAGCTGTGCATGTTTGGGGGCAGACAGTATATTGGAAATCTCTGTACCTTCCTCTCAATTTTGTCATAAACCTAAAACTGTTGTAGTAAAAAAAAGTCTTTAAAAAAAAGAACATAAAGTATATCATGAATCCAAATGTGAATTTATTTTTCTTTTTCTCTAAATCCAGTTCTCTTTCCCTCTATAATTCATTTTGTGTGTGTGTATGGATGAATAGAGCTCTCTTTTTAAATTTTCTCTCTAACTTACAATTTACCTTAATATACATAAAGGAAAAATATAACACAATATTACTTTACAAATATGTGGGGATATATTTATATATATAAAGGATCTTATATTTATATTTGTGATTATAGTGGTGATCATGCTAAGTAATAAGCCAGTATATGTTTTAATTGGAATAAGATAGCTAATATTGGACTTATAATTATTCAACTTGAGTGTGTGATGTTTTTTTTTAAGTTTATTTATTTTGAGAGAGAGAGAGAGGGAGAGAGAGAGAGCACATGCACATGAGCAGGGAAGAGGCAGAGAGAGAGAGAGGGAGAGAGAGAATTCCAAGCCTGAAGCAGGGCTCAAACTCATGAACCATGAGATCAAGAGCTGAGCCAAAATCAAGAGTCAGATGCATAACTGACTGAGCCACCCAGGTGCCTGAGTGTGTTTTAACTGAATTTACGGCATGCGTAATTTTATTGGGGGAAAAAAATGAGTTGATAAACACTAATGAATTTTTGATTCATTTAATACTAGAAAGTATTAAGAATAGAGCTAACTGTATGGGAGAACAAAGAGCTGATTATAAAAAAAGGCTTTGGCTTTATTTTTTATAGCTGACTGCATATAATACTAGTGTAATGTATGAAGCTGTATCTTCCATTTTCCTTTCATTTGGTAAAGTTTCAGACAGCTGTAATTTTGAATTTTTGTAATTTTGAATTTTTAATAATGCAATCCTGGCAGTAAGAATGGACTGTGTCACTGTGCTAACAAAGACTTGTTGTAGAACTTGAAAGATAACACACTTGGAAATTCTGAAATAATACAGACTCTGCAAAAACTTGGAGAGTAAGCGAAATAGCCTCAGACCAATACAATGTGGTATCTCAAGGCTACGATGTGGCTTGCAGTTCTGTTCATCCACTTGTCATAGGCTATGCCATTTTCCTTACAAGTTAATTATTGATGTCCCTAAGGCTCTTTTCTAAATACAGTACTGTGTTTCTTAGTGGAAAAAGGATTTGTTTTTTCATGAAAATATTTAAAATTAAAGCCAGAAATCAGATTGTGTTCTACATTCATTAAAGGACTTCATAATCATTTCTAGACATCACAAAAAGTTCTAGTCCAGTTTATTGTCTATTTAAAGGACAAAATTGATAGGCTCCTAAGACTATGAAAAATAAGATAGGGATTCTGATTATTATTTTCAATAATTTCGACCACTTAAGGAAATGTGGTTCAAGATAGATGCAAACATTTTAAAAGAAAATCTGATATTCAAATAATCCCAGTAAGGAAGAAAATGCATCTTCTCAAACCAAGCAAATACACTCGTACTGAGAAACCTCTAATTTTAAATGAAATTTTCAGAAGTTGGAGAAAGGACACCTCGCAGGGAATAAAATATCAGAAGTAACCTGAATCTATAAATATAAGAAAGATCTGGACTTGAGCAAAATGATTAGAATCATATGTTTTGACAATTTTACCCAAATTTCATATACAATTGGAAAAGTAATACACACATGGTTTTTAGTAACAGTAAACAGGACAGACACTAACCAATAAAATAGAAACCCAATTTCTTCTCTGCCACAACTCTTCCGGACTTCTTTACACAGAGGCAAAACAAAGCTGCTTCTTGCCTGAGTGCCCTTCCCGGTTCCGATCTGGGGTACTATTTCCTTCTCTAACACAAGGAGAATCAATTGCTTCCATCTCTTCAGGATCGTTCACAGTTTTAAAGTAAGTTTCTCAGCTTCATCAATCTTGGCTCCAATTATCCTCTTGCTTCTATTATTACCTTTGACTTGGACTTGAGGAAAAGAGCCATCCATATATGATAAATCACCATTTTGTTAGGAAAGCCAGAGGTCTTTCACTCAATATATAGATCAATATAAGGATAAATTACTATTTCATAATATCTTTCCTACATATTGAATAAATGAACATGTTTTTACATTTATTAGTGTTTTATTTAATTTCTCAGAGTAGAACTTAAAAGTGTCCCCTCCCCTAAACTGCTTCACAGCTCTCATTCAATTTTATTCCTAGGTCTTCATACTTTCAAAACTATTTTAAATATTTATCCCTTTATATTTCCCAAATTGTTATTGTGTATGTACAATATATTGTTTCAATGGTTATTTAATAATGACTGTCGGGTGCCTGGTGGGCTCAGTTGGTTAAGTGTCCAACTTTGGCTCAGGTCATGATCTTGTGGTTCGTGAGTTTGAGCCCCACGTCGGACTTAGTGCTGACAGCTCAGAGCCTGGAGCCTGCTTCGGATTCTGTGTCTCCCTCTCTCTACCCCTCCCCTGCTCACAGTCTGCATCTCTCTCTCAAAAATAAATAAACATCGAAAAAAAATTTTAATGAGTGTAAAAATAAGATGAAATTCAAATCTAAAAGAAAATGGTATGTGAAGCCTGGGCCAGAGAGAAAGAAAGAAAGAGGAAAGGAAGGAAGGAAGGAAGGAAGGAAGGAAGGAAGGAAGGAAGGAAGGAAGGGAGGAAGGGAGGAAGGAAGAAAGGGAGGAAGGAAGGGAGGGAGGAGGGAAGGAGGGAGGGAAGGAGGAAGGGGAAAGAAAAGAAAAAGAGAACAACAAAAAAAAAGCAAGCAAACAAGCAAGCAAGCAGGCAGGGAAGAAAGAGTTTGATACACAATCCCAGAGGGATTTCCAAAAGCTAAATACTTCTACCTAAGAACCAGAATATCCTTGGCAGCAAACATTTACTCTCCCCATTGCAAATATATGGGGCTAAGGGGTTGTGAGCAGAGGTGATGTTTTTTTACAAAACGTGTAATTGCTGGTTTAAGACTTATTATTCCTTTCACTTCTGCAAAAATCAGAAAAGAGTCATGATGGATGATAGTACCACAAGATCAATGGAGCCTGAGTTCTTACACAGAACAGTTGGCTATGGAAAAATTTTTTGTAATTACAGTAAAATTTTATTGAATATAAATTCATATATTTGTGTTAGGTTATTGACATTTCTGAAGTTGCTAAGGAGGCAAAAAGTAGCTTGTAATGACTAATAGAGCAAAATGATTAGCCAGGTAAAGTGCTCCAAAAGCTGATTATTACCTGTATTCTTATGTAATGTCAATTGCCCTTCTTGTTGCATCATATAAGAGGATACATGATACATATACACACATAACATCATTGATGGTGTTAACCACCATCACTTGTTTAACACAGTTTCCTAAGTTTCTCCAGTGTAAAATTATTATTTTTCCCTTTCCCTACGCTAGTCTTTGAAAGTGTCAAAAAGTCAAGTCCACCATCAAGGGGAAGTAGAGGAGGAGAAGCCCAGCTCTGGATAGGGGGTTGATATATACCTATATAATAGGAAATGCTTCTGTAAGAAATATATAATAGTTTTATAAGTTCCTAGTTTCAGTGTGCTAATATTTTGTTAAGGATTTTTACATGTATATTCAGGGGTGATATTCACTTGCAGTTTTCTGTTCCTGAGATGCTTTTTTCTAGTTTTGGTATGACAGTAATACTAGACTCAGAATAAGATGTTGCCATAGACTGAATGTTTGTGTCCTTCCAAAAATCACATGTAGAAATTCTAATACCCAATATAAGGGTTATATTATGGTTTGTTGCTTAAGCCATCCAGTCTATGGTATTCTGTTATGGCATTCTGAACTACGACAGATAAAAGTATTTACTGCTTCAATATTTTCTGAATAAATTTGTGTACAATCTGTATCACTTCCTTATTAAATTCACAATGAAGACACCTGGGTCCAGGCTTTTATTTGTTGAAATATTTTAAATTACTAATTCAATGCCATTACTTTTTAAAAACCGATTGAGATTTTCTATTCATTTTTAATTAGTTTTAATAATTTGTATCTTTCTAGGAATTTTTCTACTTTGGTTAAGTCATCTACTTGGTATAAATTTGCTCATAATTTTCCCTTGTAAATATTTTAATTACTATAAATTAGCTAGTGATGTTCTCTCCTTCCTCGTTTTTTAAATGTCGTTCCTTTTTTTTCTTAATCATTCTAGGTAACAGATTATTAATTTTGTGGATTATTTCTAAGAATAAAAGTTCAGTTTCATTGTTGTTTGTCTATTATTTTCTGGTTTTTATTCCTTTTTTAAAAAAATCCTTATTATATTCTTCTGTCTGCTTGCTTTGGTTTTACTTTGCTCTTCTCTTCGCAGTTCTTAAGGAGGATGTTTGCTTATTGATTTGAGGCCTTTTTTCTTTTTTAATAGATTCACTTAAATGAATCTATTCTTGTTTCCTCTCAATATTTCTTTTACATTTGATGAATTTCCTTCAGTTTAAAATACTGTTGCGATTTATTTTTTGACCTGTAATTAGAAGTGTGTTCACGGTTATTAAGCCTTAAAATGTCTAATCTACTGTTAATCCAATCCAGTGTATGTAGTTTTTTTCTGTAAAATCTGATTTGGACTTTTGACTCTCCTCCATGCCTCTGCTAAAATTTATGAACACACAGAATACAATGATAATAATTATTCAAATGCTCTTCTGTTAAGTCTAAATTCTGTGTCAATCTGGGTTGGTACCAGATTGATTAAATTTGTTCCTCATGGGTTTTATTTTCCCTTGTCTTCGCTTTTTTTTCACTGGATTGCAGAATCTGTGAATTTTATCCTTTTTTGTATCCTTTTTTAAATTCTCCATAATTGAGTTTGTATTGGAATGTTTTTAAGTCATTCAGAAACATTTGTTGGGTGGGGGGTGGAGTTGGTAGAGGCAGGACTAGAGCAGTTATCACCTAGGGCTCATTATTTCCATTCTGCAAGCTCCAGATAATGCCCTGTGAAACATGAAATTTTCCAGTCTGACTGGTGAGAAGAGGCAAGTTTTCCAACCCAGGGTGAGCACTAAGCATCCTTTCAGGTATGTTTTCCACAGCCTCTTGTAATTGCCTCACATGATTTGGATGGAGAAGGGCAGCTTTGTAGACTTCAGCGTTATGTCTCTGCTTGGCTTCTCCTAACCCATAATATATCTGGTTAACTAACTCTAGCCAGTGTATCTATCCTCACACTTTCTGCTCTGTCTCCCCAGCTCAGGGAGTTGGCCTTGTTCTGCTTGGTTTGACTTCCAAGTGTCGTGGACTGGACCCCTTTCCAAATCAGCAAGGTGTGACAGTCATAGTGATCATCTTGTTTTCTATCTTTGGGGGATCACTGATTTTCATGAATTCCAATGTCTTGAAAACCACTGTTTCATATATTTTATGTTTTGGCTGTTTCAGACATGAGGGTATATCCAATTCTTTTAATCTATCTCAGCCAGAAGCAATAGTCTATTATTTCTCTTTAAGGATATGGAAAATTCTGAGGTGAAACCAGTGGTAAGAATCATTGAAATTTTAATATTTCTTCCTCCAACTTTCAAGGGATTAGATTGATGGAGATCCTTAATTAGATTAATGCATATAAATATATACTTGGGTGTTGATGTATATATGTAAAGTAGTCACGTGCTGCTTTTTATGTGAGACAGATTGTTAGATACCAGTAATACCTGTGAATGTATGAATGTTTTACCATAAAGCTGAGTTCCCTATTTTCTTAACCATTTCTTCAGAAAGAAGTCATCAATAATGATCCTGCTCATACTTGATGCTTAAATAAACATCAAGAATACCAAAGTAAATATTCCTCACTTTGATCTGTTTTGCCATATAAATTGGGAGGAGGTGACAGCCTAATCATTGTGTGAGGTGCTTTACATAAATTATCTAACTTAATTACTGTAACAATCAGTGAGGTAAGTTCTATTAGCCCCACTTTACAGATGAAGTTAAGGCTTAAGGCGGTCATGTGCACACAGATAGTACATTTAAACTTTATTTCAAACTTAGGTCTGGCTGACTCCAAAATTCATTCTGCCTCTAATTACAGTATGTTCTTCCTATTTATAGATTATAAAAGCACATGGAATTTCATTTCTTTTCGATTTGCATTCTTAAAGTAATCTGTCTCACAAACATACATAACTATAGGACATTCACATAAAGGTGCCAGTATTTTTATAGGAAGAAAAACTCAAAGCCAACAAAAATAGTTTTGTATTAGATGTATGGCTATTCTTTTGGTGGATGAAATTTGATAAAATAGCAAATGCATAGACATCAATAGGGGCAAAAGTATGTTTCTGGAATTAATTATTTCTTTAGTATGTTTTGCAAAGGAGAACACTCACTATTCCTGGTACCTCATTCAATTCATTTTGGTTCTGGGTAACAGGTAACATAGTGCATAGTACATATTAATGTAATTAATAATTCATATTACTAATTTAGCATACATTTTACACATTTTTTAAAAAATTTATTTATTTTTAAAGAGAATGAGAGATTGAGAGCACACATACAAGAGCAGGAGAAGGGCAGAGAGAGAGAGAGAGAGAGAGAGGGAGAGAGAGAATCCCAAATAGGCTCCACACTGTCAGTGTATATCCTGATTCAGGGTTTATTCTCACAAACCTTGAGACCAAGACCTGAGCTGAAATCAAGAGTCAAACGCTTAACCGACTAATCCATCCAGGTGCCCCTGAATGTATTTTTAAACTAAATTTCATGTTTCAGCAATACTGAAATTTTATGTTAAAAAATATAATTTTATTTAATAGATTATTGAACAAATAAGATAATCCATTTAGGATTTAATTTTCAAACCTATTATGGCAGAAATTTTGCTAGATATTCCTGATAGCCACTCCTTTCTCCTCCCTTATAACAGAATAAAAAGCTGCAGTATGTAGTTGGATACATTTATAGTGGCTAAAAATAATGGGTGTAGGCGTACAGAGATACAGAAATAGAGGTGGGATTGTTTTGTGGAAGGTCATAAAATGGGGAGCACTTTCTACCCCATCATCCATTTGGCTGTTTGGCTGTACATAAAGTGGTGAAATCTATCAGTCACTGAGAGAATTATGGAGGCTAAAACAGTAATGATTCAACTGCCCTTAACACAAATCCCCAAAAAGAGTAGCTTCAGCAGAGCATTTCTCTCTCATGTGAAATTTTCTAGAGGCAGAGTTCCAGGGAACAAGGTTTTCAATCTGGCAAACTAGATACTGCTGCTAATCACTTTCATCCTCCATAATCTGTGGCTTAGAAAATTAAATAGAAATATCACTCATAGTACAAAATTATTGAGAGAATTATGCAAGGAAAGATAAGGGTATTGAGGACAGGTCTAACGGACCTAATGTTAAAATAATAATGCCCCTAAAATAATAAAATGACAGATGTAATATAAATAGTGAATAAACTAGGTCTGTCTGGGTGGCTCAGTTGTTTAAGCGGCTGACTCTTGATTTCAGCTCAGGTCATGATCTCACAGTTCATGAATGTGAGCCCCAAGTCGGGCTCTGCTCTCATCACAGAGCCTGCTTTGGATACTCTATCTCCCTCTCTCTGCCCCTCCCCCACTCGTGCTCACTCTCTTTCTCTCTCTCTCTCTCTCTCTCAAAAATATATAAACATTAAAAAAAATTAAAAATAGTGAATAAAGTAATTATTAAAGAACATTTTTGTGAACTGAAGCAAAACCTTAGTATGAAATTTAAAAAGACTAGGGGCACCTGGGTGGTTCAGTTGTCCAATTCTTTGTTTCCACTGAGCTCATGGTCTCATGGATGTAGGATTGAACCCCATGTCAGGCTCCACTTGCTGATCTGTGGAGCCTGTTTGGGATTCTCTCTCTCTCTCTCTCTCTCTCTCTCTCTGTCCCTCCTCTGCTTGTGCTCAGGCCCACTCTCTCACTCTCTCACTCTCTCTTTCTCTCAAAATAAATAATCTTTAAAAATAAAAAAATAAATAAAAGGACTCAACCTGTTCCAGGAGGGATTGTTGTTTTAAAAAAATCCACTTAGACATAGTGTGATTAACTTCCCATAATTCAAATACAATAGAAAAGAATGATTTCTATGAAAAAGAAGTCTAATGCTCATGCATACTTGATTCTCCTTTTCTTCTGTGTCTTTGGAGATCTGGAATTCTCTGCTCCTCAAAACTGTGGTGTGGTTGTATGTGTTTTTCAGGACAATGAAATATAAGCAGACATAAAGCATCTCACTTCATAGTTTAAGTATTTAAAGTTCTCTACTAACTACCTGTTGTTCTCCTGCCCTAGTGACTGTGGAAGTACATGTTAATATGGAGGTGCCACATGATTAAGCAGACTGGAATACAGAGGCAACACATAGAGGGCAACAGCTTGGACAATGACCCTGATGCTCAGATGGTGGTAGTGAGTGAGAAACATACCAATGACATAAAAATCCACTGTGATTTAAGAATGGTTTATCCGAACAGTTTTTAGCCATTATTTTCAATATTACTTTGTATAATTCATGCTAGTTTAGAGATACGTATTACCCACTTTGCTATCATAATTCCTTATATTCCATTTTTTTCCTTGAGCCTTAGTTTCCTTTTGCTTGAAATAGATCCTATAGATATGGGAGGACTTTTTTTTTTTGTAATTGTTTTCTCTTCCACACCACACCAACAAGAATCTATGGGTAGTAAATTCTCAGTCTTTCTTTAAAAAGATGTTTTTGCTTGTTTCCCACATTTTAAATATCATTTACATGCTTTTCAATAACATTTTTAAAGATAGAAGAATCTCTCACTTATATTGGTATTAACAAGCCTATTGCTGTTTCTTTAGAAGTATCTTTTTCTTCACTCTGGTAAAACGCAGATTAATGTCTGTGAGACAGAAAGAAGACTTCTCCATAAAATCCACCTCATGAAGGGCAACACACATGGACATGAACCCCATTTACCAGACCTGGATGGCATCTGTGCACATATGCACCAAGGCAACAACAAATCTGGCTCAGGTACTTGCTTGCTCTGTTTCCTGGTTCACTTTCTCCAATTTCATTGGAATGCTTCCCAGTATGATTTCTTATTTGTATTCCTCAAGATTTGTGCTTTACATATCTCATTCATGCCTTTTGTCAACACCAAATATATCGTCCTTATCTTTTGAATGTTGTTCAATTCTAATTTTTCTATTCTTGTCTATCTTTTGGAATTATATTAATCATGATTAATTTTTTAATTTCATTTTATCATATCTCTTAATCTTTTTTAAAAAAAATTATTTCCTATCTCCTTATTTTCCTGTATTCAGTTCTGAATATTTTCCTCAGTTTTATCATTTAAAATATATAGTCTCTCATTAGTTTACTCTAAAATGCAGCTTACAGTATCCCTGGTGGTATTCCAAATTTCAGTGAGGTGATCTTTATTTCTAGATAATTTATGTAGCTCTTTAAAAACATGGAACACTTTAAAAATAAAATATTATCTATTGGAGTTTCAGTTTACTTATTTGTGTTTTTAGTTATTATAGGTACACACACACACACACACACACACACACACACACAGAATTTGCATGTATATGTGTTTGAATCAGTGAAGAACGTGTAGGAAGCCAGAAATGTCACTTCGACCCAGCAGTGACAAGGAGCCCATTCCCTCAGGTGTGACTAGAGACAGAACAGGAAATCTTGACTTCCATCCCTCCCAGGCTACTAGATATCTAGAACAACCACTAAAAATGCTATAACTCAAAGTAGATCATGGACTTATATATAAAACATAGATCCGTAATTTTTTTTTAGGAAACAACGAGAGAGAGAGAGAGAGAGAGAGAGAGAGAGAGAGAGAGAGAGAATCTATGGAATCCAGGGCCAGGTGAACAATTCTTATATTTGACACCAAAAGCATAAGAAAAAAAAATTGGTAAGTTGAATTTCATAGTATTAAAAACTTTTGCTCTTTGAAAGACCCCATTAAGAAGATGCAAATAGAAATTAAACAGCAAAAGGAGATATTTGCAAAACACGTATCTGACAAAGGATTAACACTGACAACATATAAGAACTCTACAAACTCAACAGATGGTAGCTACACTTGTGGTGAGCATAACATAACATATAAAAAAGTTTAATCCATATGCTGTATACGTGAAACTAATGTAACATTGTGTGTCAACTATATCCCCCACCCAAAAAAGGAAACAATTTCCTTTAAAATGGACAAAAGGCATGAAAAGACATTTCACTGAAGAGGACATATAGATGGCAAATAAAGCACTTGAAAAGAGGTTCAACATGCAAATTAAATCCACAATGAACTATCACCATGCACCTATCAAGATGGTTAATATATAAAAAAATAGTGATAATAGCAAATGATGGCAAAGATACAAAGAAACTCCATTACTAATGCATTTCTATTATGTGTTTATAACATTGTACATCCACTCTGGAAAAGCAGTCTAGCAATTTCTTTCTTTCTTTTTATCCCAGCTTTATTAAGGTATAATTTCTTTATAAAAAAAACTGCCCATCTGACATATTTCACTTAGCATAATGCCTTGTAGATCCATTCATGTTGTCTCAAATGGCTTGACCTCACCCTTTTTAGTGGCAGTATAATATTCCACTGTATTCAGATGCCACATCTTCCTTGGCCATATAACTTTTGATGGACACTTAGGTTGCTTCCATGTATTCCCTATTGTAAAAAATGGTGCTATAAACAAGGGGTGCATATGTCTTTTTGAGTTAGTGTTTTTGTTTTCTCTGCATAAATACCCAATAGTGGAACTATTGGATTAAATGGTATTTTTATTTTTAATTGTATGAGGAAACTCCATACTGTTTTCCACAAAAGCTATGCCAATTGACATAGCTACCAACAGTGCATGAGGGTGTCTTTTTCTCCACATCCTCTCCAACACTTGTTACTTTTTGTCTTTTTGATTTTAGCCATTCTAACAGGTGTAAAGTAACATTTCATTGTAGTTTTGATTTGCATTTACTTGATGGTTAATAATGTAGAGAATATTTTTAGGTACCTGTTGACTATCTGAATGTCTTTTTGGAAAGATGTCTGTTCACATTTTCTGCCCATTTTTCAACTGAATTATTTGTTTGGTGTTGAATACTTTAAGTTCTTTATATTTTTTTGATATTAACCCTGTATCAGATATACCATTTGCAAATATCTTGCCCCATTCTCTAGGCGGCCATTTTATCTTGTTGATGTTTCCTTTGTTTTGCAGAAGCGTTTTAGTTTGATGTAGTCTCACTTGTTTGTTTGTTTGTTTATATTTTTGCCTTTGCTTTTGGTGTTAGATTCAAAAAAGCATATCCAAGAGCTATATCAAAGAGTTTACCACCTGTTTTCTTCTAATAGTTTCATGGTTTCAGGTCTTATATTCAAGTTTTTAATCTACTTTGAGTTTATTTTTGTGTATGGTGTTAGAAAGTAGTCAAGTTTCATTCTTTTATATTTAGTTGTTCAGTTTCCCCTGCATGATGTATTGAAAAGACTATATTTTTCCCATTATATATTCTTGCCTCCTGTGTTATAGATTGACCATATGATCTCGGGTTTATTTCTGGGATCTCTATTCTATTCCATTGATTTGTGTTATTTTTTGTGCCAGTACCATACTATTTTGATTACTACAGCTTTGTAGTCAGACTGAGAAAGACAAATACACTGAGAAAGATAAATGCCATATGATTCCACTCATTAATAGAATCTTAAAAAAAAAAAAGAAATAAACAAAAAACAAAATCATACCTACAAATATAAAGAACAAACTGATGGTTGTCAAAGAAGAGGGGAGTAAAAGATGGGCAAATGGCTGAAGGAAGGGGGAGACATAGGTTCTCAGTTATGGAATGAGTAAGTCATGGGAATAAAAGGCAAAGCTAAGGAATACAATCAATAACACTGTAATAGTGATGTAATGGGGCAGATGGTACCTATACTCGTGGTGAACATAGCACAATGTATAAGCTTGTCAAATCACTAAGTGTACACCTGAAATAACGTAACATTTTATATGAACTATATTAAAAAAACCTCTGCACATTATTAATGTGAACAGCTCATCGAGTTTAAGCATATGTATGCACTCTTGTTTCCATCATCAAAATCAAGGTAATAAACATATTCATCACATCAAAAGTTTTCTTGTACCAGTTTTGTTGTTGTTGTTGTTGTTGTTAGTTTGTTTTGGGGGTATTTTCTTTTTTGTGGTAAGAACATTTAACATGATATCTACCCTCTTTTAACAAGTCTTTTAAGTACACAATACCTTATTGTTAACTCTAGTAACTCTTATGAAACTATACACACAACCATCATACAATCCAACTATTGCACTATTAGGCACTTTTCCCCAGGCAATTAAAGACTTAAGCTTACCCAAATATCTGTACATGAATGTTTATAGCCACTTTATTCATAACAACAAAAAACTGGAAACAATGCAGCTGTCCTTTAACAGGATAACGTTTTAACAAGCTAGGATACGTTATGCCATAGAATACTATTCAACAATAAAAATGAATGAACTATTGATACATGAAGTAACCTGGAAGTCTCCAAAGAATTAAGTAAAAAACAAAACAAAACAATCCCATAGGGTTACATGCTACATGATTCCATTTGTGTAAGATTCTTGAAATGACAAAATTATGGAAATAGATTACAGCTTAGTGGTAACCACATTTTAAAGAATGAGTGGTAGCAAGATGGAAGAGACTCTATGAATTAAAGAGCAACATCAGAGGGGCACCTGGGTGGCTCAGTCGGTTAAGCGTCTGACTTTTGCTCAGGTCATGATCTCACTGTTCGTGAGTTGAAGCCCTGCGTAGGGCTCTGTGCTAACAGCTCAGGGCTTGGAGCCTGCTTCAAATTCTGTGTCTCCCTCTCTCTCTGCCCCTTTCCCACTGACACTCTGTCTCTCTCTTTTTCTCAAAAATAAATAAACACTTTTTTAAAAATTTTTTAAAAAGAGCAACATGAGGGAACTTTATGGTGATGGATATATTCTGTGTCTTGACTATATAAGTGCAATATCCTGGTTATAACATTGTACTATAATGCATGTGAATTCACAATTATCTCAAAATTAAAATAATAAAAACCATTCATTTATACATGCATGACTATGAAAATATGTATCTTGTGCAATAGGTATAAAGCTTTTCCTCCTCCCCAAACACATGTCCGATACAGCCACAGGTTCAAAGTGCCCTCTTGTCTAGTTGTCAGATCTTTCTTCTTTCTGAGACATGAAGCTTTATCTCATATTTTCTGAGTTAAGCTATGCATTTAAAATAGTTTTTGTTCTATTTTATTCAGCATGTTTAGGTGTCTGTAATGAGATTTTTTTCCACATTATCATAGCCTGTGGATTGCTGGATTTGGGTGACAATAAATACATTTTTTACTTGAAGTATTTATTTTAGAATTAAATTTAAAGAAAAATAAACTAACAAAGATGTGACTATTTGTCAGTGAAATTAGGTTACTATATTTTTTCATTTTTCTCAGCTTTACTTGGAAATGGTATTCTATTATTGATACACATTTGTGATAGAACTAGATAATAAAAGGTTTTCAATTTCCCAAAGTTTCTAAAAGCTCATGTCAAATTCATGATAAACATTCCCATCATGAAAGGTTAAAAATATTCATTTGTGAGTTTTTAAAGGTATTTCTCTTTGAGTATGTCTCAGTAAAAGGAAAAGAGGCTTGATCTTGGAAAATTGCATTAACCAATTTTTCAAAACATAAAAGGGAAAAATTAACAGAAATGAGGAAAATGGTAATTTAGTGTGTACTGAAATGAAAATTTGAACTTATTTTAAGAATATGGAAATATTAAGATGCTTTTTAAAACTATTGTTAATTAATACAGTGGTCTTAGAAAATGTGAAAGCTTGTACTTTATACCTACCTAATCTAATACACACCAATTTCATTAATGTTTCCTTCCCAAATGCCCATGAAAATTATTACATGTTTCCATTGCTACTCTAGAATATTAATAGAATAAAATATTGTTTGGATAAATGATCTAATTTTATGGTGCACCTTATTCTAGAAGGTGTGGAGACATTCAAAGAAATGAAGGACCTGCTTGTAAAAGCTGCATGATATCTATATAAAAACAGATATTAACCTTGCAATGTATCTAGCTAATAAGCAGATGATATTTATGCTATGATTCAACTATAATATTGATAAGAGTCTTCAGTGTGTTATTTGGAACATTGACATGTATATTTATTTAATGTCCACTTTGTATACTCATATAATGATTATAACTATATCATGATCTTAACGGACTTGTTTTAACAGTTTACTCTCTATCCTTTGAATTTCTAAGCATCCCACTGAAACTAAAAGCAGATCCCAATTAGAGGTGTGACTTTGAACAGCAAGAAAATGTATTGATTTCTTGTTGTGTAATAGACAAAGGCTAGAACTCAAAGAGAAAAAAAAAAAAGAAGCATACTTTCTGTTCTTAAGGAACTTATAGACTCCTAAAGAGTCTAGAAGGGTTTTGTTTTTGTTTTTGTTTGTTGTTGTTGTTGCTGTTGTTGCTGTTGTTTTTCTCCTACTACATATCACTCAGGATCCTGGCTGATGTATGGATAAAAATGGTTATTTTAGGGAAAGTTTAATAAAGTAACTATTCACACAAGTTTGCCCCAAGGTAGAGGGAATCTATGAGGTAAAGCAGTAGAAACAGGAAGTCATTAACCCACTGGGCTTCAAGCCAGGTGTATGGTATGTGTTGGATAGTTAGTTTGTGCAAACACACCCTGAATGCCCCTGTTAATCACTATCTTTAAAATGTAGAGATCACGTCCTCCCTTTATATTCTCATTGAACAGAACGTGTAGAGAAACATGTTCAATGTCCAAGGTCAGGGGCTCCAGGGGTGGCCAACCTGGAGCATCTCCTTTATAAGGAAGAGTCTCTAGGTGCAGGCCTTGATCTCCTTGGACCACTTACTGTACAAGGAGGGGCAGGGCTACAAATAGCTGATAGGCAAAGTCGCTAGGCTATAAGAGCCTGCTGTATGTAGATCCCAGTGGGGAATGCTTTGTGCAGTTGGCTACTCCTGGACTCCCTGTATGTAAGTTCCCCCAATAAATCTATGTCTTGATTGCAGTTTCCAGATCTTTTTTTCAGCCTCGCCTACCCTCAGCTTACAGTCTGTTAGGGTGCAGTGACCTACTAGGGTAAGAAGAGAAAGCAGTGGCTGGAACTCAAAATCAGAGATAGCTGTGTGGAGAAGACTGCATGGCTGAAGCTCTGCCTTTTCACTGGGGGCCTCAGCCAGACTACTGTGACCCTGCCTGCGTGCAGGAAGCAGAGGAATACATTTTCAAACCCCATTCGCCTTCATCCTCCTAATACTCTCCATTGAACCCAATGAAGAGCCAGAGGGCAAAGAAGTTCACTAATGTAAACCATATATAGATCAACCTCTCATGACACAAAGCAGGGAAGGGAAAGGTAGAGAGTGGACCTGGAGGGGTAAACAAAGATACCCTGTACTCACTGTGATGCACTAATGACCTTAATATGCTTCAGTTAGTAAAGATAGCTCTGTGTAGTTTGCTTCAAAAGGTAAGAGTAGCTTTATGGGTCTCTGGGATTCTCTTATTGTCTGTTTACTTCTCCTTAACCAACCTTCAACATTCAACCATATACAAAACCAGATTTAGATTATTGGTCCAAACTAAAATAATTTAATTTCACTTCCTTTTTTTATTATTTAAAAAAATTTTTTTAATATTTATTTTTGAGAGAGGGAGAGACAGAGATAGGAGACAGAGAGAGAGCATGAGTGGGGGAGGGACGGAGAGAGAAGGAGACACAGAATCCTAAGCAGGCTCCAGGCTCCAAGCCATCAGCACAGAGCCCAACATGGGGCTCGAACTCACAAACTGTGAGATCATGACCTGAGCTGAAGTCAGACACCTAACCGACTCAACCACCCAGGTGCCCCTTATTATTTTTTAATGTTTATTTATTTATTTTGAGAAACAGAAAGCACAAGAAGGGGAGGATCAGTGAGAGAGAGATAGGGAGAGAGAGAATCCCAAGTAGGCTGTCTACACTGTCAGCACAGAACCCCATGCAGGGCTCAGTCCCGTGAACTCAACCTAAATGAACCATGAGATCATGACCTGAGCCAAAATCAAAAGTCCAACTCAACTGACTGAGCCCTGTATGTGCCCCTTCACTTCCTTTATTTTTAAAATTGAGACAAAAATTATATCCGGGCTTTATTTTGAGGTCAAAATCAAATGAGGTATATGTAATACGTTCACAGCACCACTTACCTCACCCAAGTCTGCTATCATAGTGCTGAAGGAATACAGCCTAATTTTAATATATGATAGCATCATTAAGAATTAAGTAAATTAATCTATCAGCAAGTATATCAAAGATAGATGACCTTTGAATTAAATTTCTTCCCTTTCTGTACTGGGATAATACGCAGTTTGCTCAAAGTCATTTTGTCTGGTTGATATATTTCTGTATCTCAATGTCAATTTCATTTATGAATATTTTATCTTAACAGAAGTTAATAAATTTATAACTGGATATCATTGAAGCCCATGAATGAATGGCATTTTAGGGTTGAAGAAAAAAACAATGGGTAAAAGTCCTTCCTTGTTCTGTATTAAATAGCTTCAAGGCCTTAGGTAAACAACTTATACTTATAAATTGTCATAAATCTAAATTTGGAAGGCCAAAATGGACAAATATGGCATAAGACAATATTATTAAAATATTCTTTCTGGAGTCAATGAAGTCAATGCACTAGAATTTTGCTTTTAATGTGAATATAATGGTTTAAGGCAGGACAGTTTTTATGAAATATAGATGTAAATGAGCCAACACGCACGCACACACACACACACACACACACACACACACACACACCCTTAACAATATTAGGGTTGAGGGATATTAATTTTTTTTTCAAGTTAATGGAAAAATTAGTATAGAGTCAAGAGACTAAGCATGTATGCAAGTTGAAACTCTCAATTCATTTTCATGTTCATGGGGCTTGTCAAATATGAAAATTACTACATGTCATTTAAACATTTTCAGAAATAAATACATAGGATTCCATTTTATTTTTTCTGCAATGCATTTGGGTAGTTTAGTATTTCAATTATTTCTGACATGTTACATGCCAACTAATATCTTACAAAACTCGTCTGGAATATTATATCTTTCCTTAGGCTTTTTCATTTGGTTTTATTATTCATTTTCATTCCCCAATATATTTGACATCCGAAGTCCTATAACTGTAATTTAAAAGGAATCCATTTGTGACAGTAATAAAAATAAATTCTTGTATTTGGACAGGATTTTATAACTTTAAAAGAATTTTCATCTCAAATAAATATTTCATCATATGTTTATAATAAAATATTTTTATGTATTACCATTTTTTCCTGCACAAATAATTCTAATAGACCCAGGAGTCTCCAATGTTACTACTTTCATTTATTTCATTCTTCTTTTATAAAATTTATTCTCTTCTAGAGACATGGCTTCTGGAATTTTTAAAATATTGTAGGTTCTTCAATATTTCTACTTTTACAGAAAAACATTATCCTTAAGATTGTGCTTCATATTCCTCCCTTACCTTTTGCTTGTATGTAAGAAACTATCATTTAAACTATTGATCACCTACTATCTTCCCTCCTATTTTTTTTTTTTTTTTTTTTTTTTTTTAGTGAGAGAGAGAGAGAGAGAGAGAGCGCGCACACATGAGGAGGAAGAGGCAGAGGGAGAGAGAGAATCTTAAGCAGGCTCCATGCCAAGCATGGAGATCAATGCTGGACTACACCTCCCAACCCTGAGATCATGACCTGAACTAAAACCAAAAGTCGGATGCTCAACCAACTGAGCCACCCCAGGAACCCTCTATAATTTTTTTATTGACCCAAAAAGTTCTGTTATTTCCAATCAAAACATTGTTTTACTCAGTCCCCTCCTCTCCATACACATTCCTTGTACAAGCAATGACTCTTGACGTGAGATAGATTGCAGTTATTTATATTTTAAAATATTTTATAGCTTTTTTCTAGATTTTGTATGTCCTCTGTTCACTTGAAGGTGATTTCAATATCCTCCTTCCCCATTTAATCAATTCCAACTCTTGAAGTATAGGTTTCTACGACACTTCTTTAGTAATTTGCTTCCTGTAGTTCCTATTGGATCTTGAATACTTAGCTTCTATGTGGTCATTTTTATCATTCTGCACTTTTTTTTAAAACTTCTCCTAGGGTGCCTGGGTGGCTCAGTCAGTTGAGCATCAGTCCAACTCTTGATTTTGGCTCAGGTCAGGATCTCAGGGTAGTGAGGTAGAACCCTGGGTGTGGAGCCTGCTTAAGATTCTCTCTCCCACTCTGCCTCTCTCCCCTGCTCACTCCCTATCTCTCTCTCTCTCTCTTTAAAATAAAAACAAAAAATTGAAAATAAATAAACACATACATACATATATAAATACATAAATAAATAAGAAACTTCTGCCTACAGTGGAAGTCTCACCTCCTTGGATCTCAACATTAGCAAAAAAGAAATTTGCTATTCCCTACACACTTTTCTTTTCCCCTATTTTTTTCTCTTGTGACTCAATTGTTTCTAAAATCATAAATAGCATCATTGGAGAAATTTGGTGGAAAACAGACCAACTAATCCATGACATAGCTGCAACTGTTTGATCTGGGGTAAAACACTAACGTTAGTTACATGTTATTCTCTCACCTGTTTCTTCTTTGTGTTTCTACTTCCTTTTGCCCATGTTTCCCCCCTTCAAACTCTCTTCTGAGCCTGTCCCTGGTTTTATAATAACGTCTTTTTCCTCTGTGTTTAAAATTTTCTTGAGTAAATAATTGAGTTGGTTTTGCTCTACCTTAGATAAATTTATATGCTACATATCTTAAATAGTCTCTCCAGTGCTCCTTTTATTTCCAGGATGATGTTATTTTTAACTCTGAAACTGATAAGAGACTCTAATACCATTCTTTCATGGTCTGTTTCAAAATCTGCTTTCCTAAAATGATTTGCATGTTTATTGAGTACCTGCTGATGAAAAACTGTGTAAGATTATTTAGAAGGATGATTTCTTCAGTCTTTTCATTGTAATTCTTTTGAACCATTGACTGTGAGATAAATGCTCATATACTGGAGCAGTCTGGTTGGGATACATCATTCAATGACTTGTAACCAAAAGTATAGCTTACTTAATCAATTTTTCTTTCTTACTTAGGTTTTTGTTTGTTTGTTTCCTTTTTTGTTTTTGTTTTTGTTCACCAAGCAGAGCTAGCCTTTCAGGGCCATATAAATGCTCACTTATGGTCTTTTCTATATTCACAGTTGTGTAGAGTTTGTTAATGTTAAGAATTCCTGTTCCTGGGGTTTCTGGGTGGCTCAGTCGGTTAAGCATCAGACTCTTGATTTTGGTTCAGGTCATGATCTCACAGTTTCAGGAGCTTGAGGCTGCTTAGGGCTCTGTGCTGATAGTGGAGAGTCTGCTTGAGATTCTCCCTCTCTCTCTGTCCCTCCCCTGCTCGCACTAGGTCTTTCTCAAAAGTTAAAAAAAAAAAGAAAAAAGAATTCCTGTTCTTATTGTTCTTTATGTTTTGATTATTGGTTAATAATATTTACATGTAACATTTTATTCTAGTGTTTATTTTGCCTGTATCACTTCTGTACAAAGCAGTAGGGTTTGAAATTTCTCAGTCCTTGCAAGTACTTTGTGGAATTGAGCAGTTAAGGGAATCATATTTTAATGTTTTATTGTGTTTCCTTAAAAATCTTATTTCTCCTTATGTTCTAGATTTATATATTTGCTCTCTTCTTGTAATTATCTACAAGCTCTTGTTTTCTTACTTTTTTTCCAGTAATAAGCACATGATTTACCTTGTGACTCATATTTTTCTAAAATCCTCATCCACATGGCCAGATAATAAGATTAATAGAAAAGAAATCAAATGTTATAAATCACATTGGTACATGGAACAACTTAATACTGGGTTCAAATCATAAAGCAGAATTCATTATGTATTATTTCCTTTCATGTTTTTGCTTTGTATTTTCTTTGCCAATATTTACCTAATGTTAACATTTCATGCTCCTATTGTTCCTTATCTATTGTTATTGATTAGTGCATACATTAAATAATGTATATTGTCTAAAAATAACACTAAAAAATGGCTGTAGGAGGAAGTGAGATTTCTGTCATGAGAACACTTGATATGGTGATTTGGGACAGGATTTTTTTTTTTTTTTTGGTACAAATTCTATCTTCATGACTTTGCCAAGATGATTATTTTCTAGAATAATCCTGGATGGTATAATGCAAGTTCTTCCTAAATACCTCTGACAATACCTATAGCTATGTCAGTGCTATATTCCTGTTGTTCAGTTTTATTTATTTTTTTATCGATGCTGAACATACGCAAATCAGAAAAAAAATATCCACCTTTGAGAAGGTTTTCTTTATTATGGGAAGGATCATGTGAATGTTTCTCTTACCTCGATAAACGTGAAATAAGAATACTCCATTATGGTATTCAAAGATTGAAACTAAGTCTTTTGTAATTTTATCGAAGCTGTCATTCTCCAATTTCCATTGGAACACAGAACACAGATTAAAAAGAGGATGTGAATAAGAAAAGCTATGGCCTCCTGAGAGAAAAATGACTGATGAAACAACCCTTGATTTCTGTGATTTGAAGTTAAGAAAATCTTTCATAAGAAACTTGAGTATTTCTAGAAGATGAAATTCTTCTAGAAGGAATGAACACCAAAAACTCAGAAGTGTAACCGATCAAGAAAAATAGATCCTTTCTGACCTTATGACTTGGACTCAGCACAAGTATCTCAGGATACTTATGAAAAATTGATTTTACATATCAGGTGGATTATTCCATTCGGGACACAGACATTTTGGCATTATGTCTGACTTTCAAACACACAAAATTAAGTAGAATCTATAAAATAGTCATATAGCAAAGGTATTAACTGATACATTAAGTAATAATACCATAACTAACAATCACAGAACCTCAGTGGCTTAAAACAAGCTTTATAACTACACAGGAACTGCTGACCGGCAGGGAAGTCTGCTTACCTTTACCACTTAAAATGTAAGCACATAAAGCCTCTCTGTCAGCACATGCTATAATGATTTCCTCAGCAAAGGAATAAAACAATGGAAAATTATCATCTCTTACATGTTTTCATCCTGAAGTGACAAGTATAACTTATATTTCTTGCATTTCATTTTTTCAAAGCAAGATCTATGGACTTACCTAATTTCAAAGGTGCAGGGAAATTCAAACCTATGTTGTATTTTGAAGTAGAGAAACCAGAAAGGTGGGTTATCAGCAATAGTGACATTTGTTTAATATAAGACAAAGTGTATTTCATTTATTTGTTTATTTATTAATTATTTATTTGCTCATTCATTCATTCATTTTTAAAGTTTACTTTACTTTGAGAGAAGGAGCATGCACCAGGGAGGGCCAGAGAGAGAATCCCAAGCATGCTCTGCACTGAGATGAGCCAGATGCCGGCCAGATGCAGGTCTCAAACCCATGAACCCATGAAATCATGGCCTGAGCCAAAATCAAGAATTGGATGCTCAACTGACTGTGGATCCCTGGAGCCCCAGCACTGGAAATTTCTCTAAGCATTACATCGATAGACATTTTGTAGTCACTGCTTTACGTTTTGCCTACTTACATTCATAGCTGACTAGACAGCATTTAAGTTCCATTACAGTGATACGATTCAATGAAACTGGAAGAAAGATCCAACAACTTAAAAATTCTATTTCATTTTTTAAGTACTTAATTTCCCACAGTTTCCCTTTTGGCACTAAATTTTATTTCCCATACACTTAATTCCCTATCACATACAGTGACTTATGGTAAGGCATCAAAAACTTTTTAAATTGTTGCTTAAAATAAGGAAATAAAATAATTTAAAACAATGACTAAACTCACATTCAGTTCGGGAAAAATAATGATCGACATTGGAAACCTGTTTTTTTTTTCAAAACGGCTAAATTGTTGGCAGTTCAAATATAGATGTGTAGATTGATAATAAAATGCACACAGGAGTTGCAGGCTTAACAGGATACAAAAGTAATTATTTAGAGAATCAATATTGGAATCAAAATAGTCATTGTCATTTCACTGTTAAGAGACACTTAATTATTAAGATCACTCAGATTTCAATCTGCCTTATGACCAAGAGGACCTTAAAGTTCTCCTCAGATTGACTAAACTTTATAGTTTTCTTGCTGACAATAAACCCCTGACTCTCTTTTTCTCACCTAATGCTTGTAGAATATTTTTCTTCATCTTTGAAATTTAAGTCTTTTAAAAAGCCTCTTGACAGTTTTACAACTCAAGAATGTTTTTCAGGGACCTGGGAGCCAACTCTTTGAAAGGTAATCAGCAAGTAAGATAGTTTCCCTATTTCCCAGGGAATTCTCTTTGGGAAGGTAGAAGCCTATCATAACAATAGGAAAAAATTTACTTTTCCTTTGGGTAATACCAATTAGTGGAAACGAATGACCAGTGGTCTCCCTCTCAACACAGAGTTAAAAAATCTCTTATTATTCTATTGACCTTGTAGTAAGATACTATTTACTCTGACCCAAGAATGATACATTGTGGTGTCCAATCAACTCCAGAATGATCCTTCTTTAATAACAGAGGTGTATCAACTTTACTAAATTTTTCTTTTGACATATTTGTTAATTCAAATCTTTTAGCCTCTATAAAAAAGAGATGTTCTGCCTCAAAATATTTAGTCTTTAATTGAAACCAGACAAAATGATTAGATAAAGGACTTCTAACACTACATTGGCCTGTCTTGAGGTTAATAACTTATTTCAGAGTTTCTAATCAGACACCTAATCTTAACCAAATCAATAGAGTAGATTCCTCCATAAACAACATTTGAAACCCAAAGAGAAAACCAGGATTCACCTCTCAAAAGCACCTTAAAGATTTTTGCCACTAAAATAATCTTCTCCAAAGATAGGGAAAACATCTGGAATGTACATGACAATATGCAACTAGAATTGTTTACAAATAAAAGAGCAGTGCCTGGATGGCTCAGTCGATTAAGCATCTGACTTCAGCTCAAGTCATTATCTCCTGGTTCATGAGTTCCAGCCCTGCATCAGCTCTGTGCTGACAGCTCAGAGCCTGGAGCCTGCTTCAGATTCTGTCTCCCTCTATCTCTGTTCTTCCCCGCTCTCACTCTGTGAGAACTTGTTTTAGAATATTTATTCTACTCTCTTCTTAGGGAGCAGGGATATTAGTGTAATAAAAAAGAAATGCTTTCACTTTTTAAAAGTTTATTTATTTATTTTGAGAGAGCGAGACAGAGAGAGAGAGAGACAGAGAAAGAGACAGAGAGAGAGAGAGAGAGAGAGAGAGAGAGAGAGCGTGTGTGTATGTGTGTGTGTAGGGGAGGGGCAAAGAGACAGGGGGAGAGAGAATCCCAAGTAGACAGAGCCCAATGTGAACAGTGAGATCAAGAGTCAGATGGTTAACCATCTGAGCCATACAGACACCCCAGAAATACTTTTACTTTTAAATCAAATGCTTTACTTATCAAATTTAATTAAATTTAAGTGTTTAAATGGAAATGATTATATTAGGGGCGCCTGGGTGGCTGAGTTGGCTAAGCATCTAACTCTTGGTTTCGGCTCATGTCATGATCTCATGGTTTCCTAAGTTTGAGCCCCACATTGGGCTCTGTGCTGGCAGTGCGCTCTCTCTCTCTCTCTCTCTCTCTCTTCCCCCCACCCCAGCTCACGCTGTCTCTGTCTGTCTTGAATAAATTGTTTGCATACCTGACTGAGCCACCTAGGCGCCCCTCTATCCAATTTTGAAAGTGGACAAGGTTCATAATGGAAGGGAAAGAAAAGAGCTAGAGAGTTAGAGCATAGGTGTCAAAGCAAAACTGCTTGGAGAAAGTTAAACAAGCAATCAATTTATTCAAGGTTATTGCAATAAAGGAGACAGACTAGAATGAAGTCTGAATTCAACTGTCTTGAAAGGGCAAATGATAGGAGGTTTTTTAACTGTGTGTCTCTCAAAAATTAAAACAAAAAATAATTATTTACAAATAAAAGAAAAATTTAGCATAAGAAAAGTCTTCCTAATAATTCTGTAAAATTAGATAAAGTGTAATTACAATCATATAATACACTGTGAAACTTTTTTGTTACCTATTATAATATTCACCTAAAATTACTTTAGAATGTTTTTATTGTGATAATCTCACTTAAATCTATGAAATCTTCTAATTTAGGATTATATATCTTAAACACTAGAACGTATTTGGATCTATAAATGTCTTCTATCACATATCTTATTAATGGCCATAAACTCTCTTGATCATTCCCTAAGGGAATTTATGTCAACAAGATAATCTGTTCTACTTCAGTGTCTTCTATAATCATGATAAAGTTCATTAATATATACGGCTCAACTATGTCTTTTAATACCATTCACTCCTATGACAGAGACATAGTGCTTATCAAATATGGCATGCTCTGGTTAACATTTCCCAGCTCCCTTACAGCTTGATGTGGCCATGTGACAACTCCAGTTTATGAGCTGAAGTGTGCCACTTTTGAGCCAATGCATAGAGAGCCAGTGCATGGCTTTCCCACTGTCTCTTTTGTTCTGGTGACCAAAAGAGCACATTTTAGATGGTGCATCTACAAAACAGTGGCAGGCCTCTATCAGCAGGAGTATCTGAATGGCCACATGGGGCAGAGGCCTCATAGATGCGCACTGACACGTATTGTGAGCAATAAATAATTCTTGGTTGGGTTAAACGACTAAGACTTTTACACTTTTTGCTCATGTAGCATATCCTAGCCTATCCTATAACTCCTTGCCTAGGGCATTTGCTCAACCTCAGAAGTAAATTTTCATAATTTTTCCATGTGAAACCCATTCAGAGAGGTGTGGACAATGATCTCCCTAAATGTCTTTTTCTAGTTAAGCAGCCTTAAAACATTAGTCAAATTTCACTAGGTTATGTTGTTATAACAACTCCTAAATCTCAGTGTTTGCAACTACAAAGACTGATTTTTCTCACAGGATACCTGTCAGCTTAGCTGCAGGGTAGCAGTGGCTCTGATACACGGGTCTTCATTGAAAGAGCAGACTCTTTAGGGACAGTAGGGCTGAGAGAAAAAACAAAAACACAAAAAACAAAACAAAACAAAAAAAAAACGGAAAACACTGCAGGAACCACACATGTATTTTAAAGTTTTTGCTCAGAGGTGACACTAGTCATTTGCACAGTCACTTTCAAAACCAAATGGTCAGTCCTGGCATAAAGGGAAGAGGAAATATAATCATTTCACAGGGAGAGGCAAAAAAATAATTGGGATCAATAACAAAATACACCACACTTAATTCCTTTCATGGTGTCCCTCCATGGTACATTGCGTAGTATTATACTTGGAACACAGTGGTAAATATTTTGAGTCAATGGCTTTTTCTCTCTCAACATTCTGCTAAGTCAAATGCTATTGTTCTTTGAAAATTTGCCTCTTAAAAACAAATGTATTTCTGCAGCTATTATTTTTAGAAATACCCTTGCCAGAGAACAGAATAAGCTTTAAAATTCACTCCTTCTGGGCTATACATTGTCTTTTAATGAAACAAGATTATATTAACTTTTTAATCACCCAAGATCATATTATATTACTGACTCACATATAATTCCAGGTTCAACTTAAAAGCTTAACATTTTGTATTCTCCTCAGACTGCTTTCCTGCCTTTAAATCATTAAGCCTTAAGAACAGAATGTAACATTTGTCTATGTTAAATTACATCAGTTAGATTAAGCCCATTTATCCAGACTTTTTAGATTTTTTGGCATTAGGCTTCTGTCGTCCAACATATCTCGTTTAATTGTGAATCACAGCTTTCCTATCCATTTCCATGAACTCCACGTTTGGTAGCAGTACAAAACTGAAGACTTGTATAAGTGGTGTACAAATAGGAAACTGTCATACTTGTACGAATAGAAAATTCTCCAAAAGATGACATCAATCGAATATTGTCCCAGAATGCTTTAGATATGGTTGCCCTAATACAGCTGCTTTTCTACACCTGGAATGTAAGTGAGAGAGTGAATACGAACCTCAGAAATTTGGTTTACTGTTAACACCAGATGCCCTAGACATGACAGATTTTGTTGTCTATTGAAGAATTTTGGATACGTCTTTTTAAAAAACCTATTGGACAAGAAAAATGTAGAGGAAGGAGTTTGGGGTTAGAGATACATACGATGTTTTAATGATCACTTCTGTATTTTTGTTTATGGAATAAGGTAATAATCTGATCTAATTTTGCATTTGCATAGCCCACTACCTGAATGTCACCCACAGAATAATCCATGATTTTCCACTGATTTGTGATATCTTTACGCCATCTTTGTCATTATACTGTTAGGTAGAGGGAAGCATGTGTTCACAGGTTCCAGGGACCAAGATGTGGACATCTTGGGCAAGGGGGAATTATTCAGTCAACCACACTTTTATCAACCTATTCAATTTTGCTTTATGCAATGGCTTTTTAATCAAGAGAACAAAGGTGCAGAAATATGGAATCATGCTGTCTTTTGTAATTGTCTACATAATTATCTTCAGTGGCACTCTTTCTGTGAATGTGTGTATTTGAATTATTGCTTGGCACCACTTGTTTCCAGCTTTGATGAACTTCCTTCCATGTTTCTTGTAAGACAAGTCTACTCCTAACAGATTCTCTCAGTTTTTGTTTATCTGGGAAAGCATTTAGTTTGTCTTCATTTATGTGGATCTCTTTGAACTTATCCTCCTTTTTATCTTCCTTTCATATATCCCGGATGTGTAAATCCCTTATCAATACATTTGTTTAGTTTTCAGCAGTAATTTCATTCAATGTTTTTTCTTCTCCCTTCTCTCCTCTCTTTCCGATACTACCATTAGCTGTATTTCAGTATGATAACCAGTATCCCTAATTTTCCTAAAGCTCTTCTAAGATTTTTCATTCCTTTTTTTTTTCTTGGTTTATTTATTTATTTTTGAGAGAGAGGGAGAGAAAGAGAAAGAGCACAAGTGAGGGAGAGACAGAGAGAGACAGGGAGAATCTGAAGCAGGCTTCAGTCTGTGAGCTGTCAGCTCAGAGCCCAACTCAGGGATTGAACCCCAAAACTGTGGGATCATGACGGGAGCCGAAGTCAGATTCTCAACTGACTGAGCCACGCTGGTGCCCATCATTTTTTTTTCATTCTTATTTCCCTCTCTGCTTTGGTTTGCATGCTCTCTATCTATCTATTCTCAGTTCACATATGTTTTTCTTCTGTCAGTTTTTATCTACTTATGAACCCCCTAGTGGGTTTTTTCAGTTATTTCCTTTTCAACTCCAGAATTTCCTGTGTTCTTTTTTATGACTTCTATTTATTGATATTCTCTATTTGATGTGACATTATCATCATACTTTCATTTATTTACTAATTCATGGTTTTTCTTTAATTCTATAACTTGTTTATAATGGCCATTTTGAAATTTTTCTTTTCTGATACATCTGTTCACTCTCATAAGAAGTTTCTGTGGCCTACTTTTTTTTCTTTACCCAGTCTGTAGGTTACATAATATTGTTTATCTGCATGCCTCATAATTCTTTGTTACAAATTAGACATTTTAGGGCATGTGGGTGACTCAGTCAGTTAAGCATCCAACTCAGTTTTGGCTCAGGTCATGAGCCCTGAGTCAGGCTTCTGCGTTCAAAGCGCAGAGCCTACTTGGGATTCACTCTCTCCCTCTCTCTGCCTCTCCCCTGTTCTCTCTCTCTCTCAAAAAGAAATAAATAAACTTAAAAAGAAAAGAAACTGGTTATTTTACAGAATATATTTTAGCAACTCTGGGTACCAGTCTCTCATTCCTCTGAGCCTTGTTATTGTTATTTTCATGTGTATTATTTAATGACCCACTGAATTATTTTAGTGAAGTCTATTTCCCCTCACACAGAGTTAGTTCTCCTGTGCTCCTCAGGGGTGCACCATTTTGGGTATGCCCACAATCACCTGGAGATAACAGTGGTTTGGTGAGGCTCCCTTCCTCTCTTTCCCTTACCACACTCATCTGTTGAACTCCACTAATTTCCAGGTTATTGCTCAAATATTTCAATAATGCCCTGGGGCATAGATTTTTCTACCAACTAACTCAGTCAGATTGTGGTTCTTTTGATGGAATGTTTTCGGTGGTCAGTGTTTGATATTGTTCTGACCCCAGTACGGTTCCTCTCTATTACCCCACTCCCAGTCACTCTCTTACACACTAGTAAGTTGATACTTTACCCTACATCCTAAATGTCCTCCCAATTACATTTCGCCACCACAACCTCTATTAGGCTTCAATCTCCCCAAACTCTGTTGCAAATGAAGATAGTTCCTTTAGAAAGGGATTAGGAACTACGTATTTCATGGCCTGCTTCTTTTCCCCTACCTCTACCCTCACCAAGTCTCTGGAGCATGGGATGAGGACAACGACAAACTTGTGAGTGAGTGACTGCCATACTCTAGGTGCTAAGCACTTGTTGGGAACTTGATGGGAAGCCTCTCAGCTTGTCTCCATTAGTATGGAATTACTGTCTCATGAGGTGGGGCAAAGACAGGGCCCCAGTATCCATAATAAGGAAATACCTAGTGGCGAAAGATAGAATCTCCATTCCCTGAGTGGGAGCTGGACAGAAGAACTGAGCCCCACTTCTCAGCTGTACTCACTGGGATTTAGCTTCAGCAACAGGCAGGACAATTGAGAACTGGGGAGATGGGGAACCCTGTGTTCTTGGAGTGCTTTTCTGTCTCTCTGACTTAGAAGGTAGGTAGTAAGGGATTAGTCTCTGTTCAAGTACCACAGATTCCCTCTTTTCCTACTAAATTACTAAATTTTCATAGGTTTTCCTTTAGAACCATTTCCAGAGAATTAAATTGTTGTTTTTTCTAGAGTTTACATCAGTGTCACTAGAGACTTAATCAGCAGAACTCCTCATGCTATCATGCTGGAAACTGGTCTCCATTAATGGTATTTTCATAGTTCTCTCTCTCTCTCTCTCTCTCTCTGATCTCTCTGTTTTCCCATACCTTTTCCTCTCCCTCTTCATCTCTTTTGGCTTCTCTTAAACTTGCATATAGAGGATATTGTGTTGACTTATCTTCTATTCTTCCATAAGAAATAGTCCCAAAGCAGGTATTATATGCATAAAGTATGTATCTATACCTTGTCAATATATCTGATTTAGGAAAAGAAAGAGGAAGGAAGGAAGGAAGGAAAAAGAAAGAAAGAGGAAGGGAGGAAAGGGAGCAAGGAGAACGAAAAGATAGAGGGATGGAGGAAGGGAGGGAGGCTGACCAAGTCCAGTGAGAAATTTGACTCCTGTTGTCATAACAAGAATGAGTCCACCTTCCCTATTCCCCTCACATCAGAGCATTCAGATACAGGTCAATGCCAGTGTTTCATTCATCCTCACTTTCATGAATGTGAGAGACTCATTCTATGTCCCAGTTTCATAAAGCTTTTCTGGTTCTAATTTTTTAAATTTTGTTTAAATGTTTATTTATTTTTGATAGAAAGAAATTGAGTGCAACGAGGGGAGGGACAGAGAGAGAGGAAGACAGAGAATCTGAAGCAGGCTCCAGGCTTGGAGCTCTCAGCCCAGAGCCCAACGCGGGGCTAGAACTCACGAAATGCAAGATCATGACTTGAGACAAAGTCGGACACTTAACCAACTGAGCCACCCAGGCACCCCTCGTTCTATATGCAAACTTCAGGCAAAATATTTAATTCCTGTTATCCAACAAAATGAAATAGCTTACGTAACTCTGCTAGATTCTAGGCCCAGAGCCCAGCAGTCATGTAACTTCAACTTCAGGTAATATTCTAGCTTTCAGAAGAGTACATGCCTTTGAATTAGCTTATTCTTATATTTTTTTAACATGCTATGTGTGGAGAAGATGGGGAAATCTCACAAATAAACTTACAAGACTTTTGGATATGAAGTTATGATTTTAGTCTTCCTCAATCTAATTTTTTTTTAAAAAAGCAAGCTTTCTTCAATTAATATATGTGATCTGGTTTTAAAAAAACTTGTAGGAACTCTGGAAATAGAAGAATGTAGTGTGCCTACATCCTTTTCTCTCCAGTGGGATTTTTATACCCCTTTTTTGTTTGCTTGTTTGTTTGTTTTTGTCTCCTTTTGTTTTTTTTCCCTTTCCCATAAAATGCCTTAAATAGAAAAAATTTACTGACAAGTTTTTTTTAGCATATTATTAACAGATTTTCTTTTATCCACGTCAAATCCAATGATTTACTTCTCTTCATTTCTATGCATGTATCCTCCTCACCTTACTCCTCCACCAGTATCATTAAAATGGTCATTCATTTTGTCATCAAAACCCTTTATTGACCTAAATTAATCAAACTATCTACTCCTTTCACATATTAAGCTTCCTTCTCTACTTCTAGCATCGGCTTTCCTTGGGGGATGTTGACTCAGTAACTTTATAATTCTACTTTTCACAAATGAAGCATAGAGTAATTAACAAACTAATTCACAATTTTATTCTATAATCTGAAATGCCTGTTATATCTACTATTTATATTTTATTTCCAGGGATACTTTATTAAAATAGAAATTTATTCCCTTTAACTTTCACTATTGAACAAGCAAGACTACTTTCTAGAAATATTTCTTCCGTTAAAATAGCTTGCACAGTTTTGATAAAAAGGTCTAAGCTATAGTCATACAGACCCTAACAATATTAACTAAACTTAAAATTTAAATGCTTTACACAAGTTATTTTTTAAATCCTCCCTGAAACCTCACACAATAGATGATGTTTCTAAAACCATGCTCAAGATGAGTTAAGGCTTACAAAGAATGAGTAATTTGCCTAAAATCATAGAAGCTAAATTAATTGTCAAAGTCTTTGAGCATTATTATGTCACATCAACTACAAAGTTTTTGGGCTACAATTAAATGTTTACACTGGTGTGCTTTGTATAATTTAATTTGTATTCACTTTAATCCTTGATTATATTCTACTTTATGGTGAAACTATATGTGTTCATGTATTCATTATTCTTTTAGATTGTGCTCTTGGTAAGGGCAGAAATCCCCAGAGTCTGCAACACGGACTTGAGGTGGCTGGAGTCACTCTGTGAGAGTTAAATGAGTCTTCAGCACGAAAGACATTTTAAGACTATTGTTAATTAGCAGCTTAACTACTTTCTAGCCTTGTGGAAGTTGACTAACCTTTTTCTTCATTTGATGAAGACATTAATTTCATCATTTTGGCCTCTTTCTAATTTGTATAATTATCAACTCCCTGCCCAAATCTAGCCTGAAGCTTTGGTTGGTTAAATATGTTTTGTAGCTCTCCCTAAAGAACATTAAAGAGGCATTCTTGGAGTAACTACTAATCAATTATGGGTAAGTGATGTCCAAGGGCTTATGTCCTTATTCTTGTAATCATTATATGGATTTTTAAGATATCTATAATTAGGAAAACTATCTAACTGCATATTCTTCCACTTACAACCATAAATTTCTCTATCCATCTACCTATTTATCAATTCTCAATCCATCTACCTATTTAGCCTCCTTGACTACCTAACCTCTCATCAATTATCCATATTTATATCTGCAAAATGATTGATCTATCAAACACCTATTTTTATAAGAATAGGTATAAAAGCACATGAGTTTTATTTAACTATAAAAACAAAATATAGGGGCGTCTGGGTGGCTCAGCAGGTAGTTTCCGACTTCGGCTCGGGTCATGATCTCACCGCTTGTGAGAGAGCTCCGTATTGAGCTCTGTGCTCACAGCTCAGAGCCTGGAGCCTGCTTCGGATTCTGCATCCCTCTCTCGCTCTGCCCCTTCCCTGCTTGTGCTCTGTCTCTGTCTCTCACCCTCAAGAATAAAACACTTAAAAACAATTTAAAAAATAAATAAAAAAAAATATAAACAAATATAATACTTATTTTTTTCTCACTTAAAAGCGTGGGAACCCTCATTCTATTCATTATGAAGCCAGTCCCAAAGGTCATTAAAGTTTCCATAAGGTGTATCGCAGTCTTGTTAGGACTCTATCTTGTTTGAAAAGTCACTGTCAATATGCTAACCATATAAACTTACATCATCTTAAAAGTTACGAAGCTTCATAGCTTGTATTCATAGGGAATAGGAATTTTTACTGCAACTTGTAGCCCTGGGAACTAGGTTCAAAGTTCCCCAGGTGAAATTTTCCTCTGAGGTGGTTTTTCTGTATGAGATTCTGTATGGGAGTAGGGTTTTTGTCACTCATTCCTCAGGAAATCCACAAAATTTGTGAATAATTCCCAATTCTTGTTCCATATTCAAAAAACCAATCATTTTGCAAAGAAGTTTCCACATTTAGTCTTCCAATAATTCCCTTCTATCACTTTGGGAATTTGTCTAGTTTTTCTGTGAAGAACTTAGAATCTGGGAAATTCTGTCTAGTTTTTCTGTGAAGAACTTAGAAATGATATTGATATCTCTTTCTTGAGTGAAGGTTAGAGTAAGTCAATTGGATGCGCAGGTACATTAGGTATTGTTCTTATATAATCATCCCCTGATATGTCTACACATCAATATATTAACTCCATATATTTTGGATTATTAATACAATTCATCAATAATGTCTTCTATGTAGTATTTATGTATGTATGAGTGTGTACGTGTGTTACATGTAGCATTTTGTGAAGATTTAGAAGGGCTAGGGAGAGAAGGAACTAAAACACTTAGCCATTGAAGTAAAGAGAGTAAATGTACTTGTAGGTTATTGGGTCAATGTGCATTAAAAAAATGGAGAAAATGGAAGTGGTTATTAAGAAGAAGAGGAGGAGAATGAAAATGTGACAGTGGAAAGGATGGTGGCTAGAATTTTGGTGATGTAAATAGGAGTTTATAAAATAGTGGCAATCAAAGCAAAACAACTACATTTATATTACAATAAAGAGAAAGTGGTTCTCACCCTGGACAAATGACTGAGTACTTAGAAGTTGATTTGGGAAACCAACAGAGTTGAGCAAGAATTTGCACATGTGTTCAATAAAAGGAACATACCAATAAAATGGACTTTAAGAATTGGTGAATGAGATGTTTAAATCAGTCTGAGCCGGAACAAGATAAATGGTAAGGGCTGGAATTTTTAAACCAAATTTGTAAGATTTATGTGTGTGCATGTGTTTTATGCCTATGTGTATTAGTATTCTATCGCTTCATAAAAAAATGATCACAAACTTAGCAGCTTACAACAATACAAATTTATTATCTCAGAGTATCTGTGGTTCAGAAGTCCAGGCGCAACATAATTGCATTCTCTGCTCAGGGTCTTGCAGGTTTCACTTAAGGTGTTGGTCTCATGTGAGCTCATTCAATGAGTTAGTTTTACAGCCATAAAACCCGTGACAGCTTCCATCTTCTTCAGGATGAGCAGGAGAAAATTAAATCGTTCTTTGAATGTTTCCTTAAGTTTTAAGGGATCCTGCCCAATTAAATCAGATCACGTCCCTTTTGATCAAATCCAAATCAACTGATTTGTCATCTTAATTACTTACATGAAATCCTTTCGCCATGTAACATAGCGTAACTACAATGTGAGACCCGTCATATTTACAGCTACTGAGAGCACTTGAGGGAGGAAATTATACAAGGTATCCTCCCCAAAGGATGGGATTCTTGGTGGTCACTTTAGATTACTGCCAACCACATTGATTGCTCCTTGTTGCAGACACTGTCAATGTCCCTCCCATGTCTCTCAGTATTCACCATCATTCTAGTTTAGGTTCACTTATTGGGTAGATCAGAAGTCCGAGGAGTTAGCACTCTCAGTTGCCGCTTTCAATGAATAATGAACAGGAGTTGAAGTACAAATACACCCATTTTTGTGGCCCTTAAATATAACTAATCAATGTCCCAACTGTTTTCCAGAGGTGTTGAACTCTAGTTATCTATAGAGATAATATTAATAATACACCCAGTGTAAGTTTTCTTCTTTTTGTCTCATTTTCTCACTCCTCTTAAGGGTTTCTTGGGATCACCTCCCAAACAAACCACTCACACTTACATTCTTATTCAGGGCCTGCATCTGGATGTATCCCAACCTGCTTCAGTGAACTAATGTTATTTTATTATAAAGCACACTGACTATGTAAAAAAAAAAAAATATGTATGGGAGTGTATATAATACATACTGTACTAAATTATATCTATCTACATAAATATCAATCTACATGTATATACATCTACCTATATATACTACATGTATTGATCTACATATATCTATCTACATATATAAATCCATTTATATATATACTATGTATATTATTCATATATGAGCATAGATATATATGCTTATGATTTTTCTAAACAAAAAATTTTCTTTTATATGTTCCGAATATGTAAACTTTTATTCTGTTTTTTAAAATTTTTAATGTTTTATTATTTATTTTTGAGAGAGAGACAGAGAGAGAGGGAGAGAGCACGAACAGGGGAGGGGCAGAGAGAGAGGTAGACACAGAATCTGAAGCAGGTTCCAGGTTCTGAGCTGTCAGCACAGATCCAGACATGGGGCTTGAGCTCACAAACCACAAGATCATGACCTGAGCTGAAGTCAGATGCTTAATCGATTGAGCACCCAGGCTTCCTTGCAATCTTTTATTCATAATAAAGCCTTTATTTTTATATAAGGTTTGGTTATCAGTATATGCATAATTATTAAAATATTTAAGCTACTTAGTGAAACTCTAAACAAAACCAATATTCCCATCATATTAAGTTAGTATCACATATTTCAACATTTCAGTAAGTGGTACTTAATGGTATTATACAGACCATTCTTTCACATACACATATTTTACTTTACACATATTTCTCTACTAATTTCATCTTCAGCTCCTCATAGATTAGAACTTGATTGTATCTGTGACTTGCACAAAGATCTTCATATATATCTATTGATTAAGTGGTTATTCTTGTAGCATTAAGTACATCAGTTCATATATTTTCATATCGCTTATGTTCCCTGCTTATAAAGGTATTAATTTTTTATTGTTTCTTAGGAAAATTTATAACCTAAGATAATAAATTTATTTCCACTGTGTCCTAAATAGTTACTAGATATCACTTATGAATCACTTTCCTGGTGATTAAAGAATTGCCCAGACAAATATGCTATATGAAATAACTATAATGTAAATTGCATTTATAAATAAATTGGTCACATATTATTACTGACATAATACTGACATATAAAAATATATAAAACATTTACATATTTAAATTATATAGTATATTTTAATTTTTATTGTTTACTATTTTATACTATATTTATCTATATTTTCAGTGCTATTAGATGACAGTGATTTAACCATTCTGGTAGTTTTAAACTGCCATCAGTAGTTTAAAATAGCAGTAGTACAGTTAGTGCATAAAAGTAAATATTTTCTACTATACACTTACAATATAGATTTGTATAAATACCAATATGAGTTGGTACACAGTATTAAAATATTTAAAAATTAACTTGGTATTTGTAAAGAAACAATCTCCAGTGTCAAATTTCCATGTTTGCATATTCAGGGATATATTATTTCTGATTTTATCATGTGTCTTAGTTACATATAATATTTTATTTATTTTATTTTTATTTTTTAAAGTTTTTAAATGTTTATTTTTTTGAGAGAGAGAGAGAGAGAGACAGAGTATAAGTGGGGAGGGACAGAGAGAGAGGAAGACACAGTATCCAAAGCGGGCTCCAGGCTCCTGCTGTCAGCATAGAGCCTGACGCAGAACTTGAGCCCATGAACTGTGAGATCATGACCTGAGCTGAAGTCGGATGCTTAACCGACTGAGCCACCCAGGTGCCCCTAAAAAAAATAAAAAAAAAATTCATGTTTATTTTTGAGAGGGAGAGGGGGAGAGGGAGAGAGAGAGAGAGAGAGAGAATGAACAGGGGAGGGGCAGACAGAGAGGGAGTCACAGAATCCTAAGCAGGCTCCAGGATCTGAGCTGTCAGCACAAAGCCCGATATGGGGCTTGAACTCTGGAACCGTGAGATCATGACCTGAGCCGAAGTTCGATGCTTAACCAACTGAGCCACCCAGGTGCCCCTAAAAATTTTTTTAATGTTTATTTTTGAGAGAGAGAAAGAGAGAGAGAGAGAGAGATAGAGAGAGAGAGAGAGAGAGAGAGAGAATGAATAGGGGAGGGGCAGACAGAGAGGGAGTCACAGAATCCTAAGCAGGCTCCAGGCTGCAAGCTGTCAGCACAAAGCCCAACATGGGGCTTGAACTGTTGAACCGTGAGATCATGACCTGAGCTGAAGTCAGATGTTTAACTGACTGAGTCACCCAGGTGCCACTTCTTTATTTGTTTTAAATGAGAATTTACAGAAAACCAAGAAAATGCACATATCATTGTATATTTCCTTTTTAAATTATTTTTAAATGGTTTATTTGTTTATTTTCAGAGAGAGTGTGAGCAAGGGAGGGGCAGAGAGCGGGAGAGAGAGAGAATCTTGAGCAGGCTCAGCACTGCCAGTGCAGAGCCCATTATGGGGCTGGGGCTGGAACTCAGGAACCGTGAGATCATGACCTGAGCTGAAGTCAAGAGTCGGTTGCTTAACTGACTGAACTACCCAGGCTCTCCTGCGTATTTCCTTTTAAACACATTTTAGTGAAGCATTCAATCTATATGTGTTGTACCAGTTCTAACTCCTTTTAGAGCACATCTTTTCAAAGACTTCTGTTCTTACTATCTTAAATTTCTCTTTCCCAATTGTTTTCCTCTTTTATTTCCTTAAATATTTTTAAGTTTATTTTTATTTATTCTGAGAGAGAGAAAGAGAGCAAGCAGTGGGGGGCAGAGAGAGAGGAAGACAGAATCCAAAGTAGGCTCCATGCTATCAGCACAGAGCCTAGCGTGGGGCTCTATCCCACAAAGCATGAGATCATGACCTAAGCCTGAAATCAAGAGTTGGATGCTTAACCGACTGAGCCACTCAGCTGCTGCCTGTTGAATTTTTTTAAATATAAAACACACATATAAAAAGATGCAGAAATCTTAAGTGTAGAGCTTGAGGAGTTTTCAAAGAATGAACATAATAATCACTCTGATCAAGAAGCAAAGCATTACCAGAATGCCAGAGCCCCGTTTCAGTTGCTTCCTTTCCACCACAGGCATTGTCCTGACTTTCATCACCATAGATTAATTCTGTATATGTTTAAAGATGCCATGTATATAGACATACAGTGCATGCACCTGGCTCCTTTCACTTAACATCATGTTGCTGCAGGTAGATGTAGTTCAATCATTTTCTGTGCTGCTCACTAATTCATTGCATGAACGTACCACACTTTCTTTATTCATTCTACTACTCCATGAATGTATTCAAAACTTTGCAGTAGCCAATGATTTATTAAACAGTACACCAAAAATGTTTTTCATAGAGAAAAAATTGTGTTAAACTACATTAATCTAAATGTAGTTTAAACTACATTTAGATTAATGTAGTTTACATTAAAATAAAATAAAAAAAAACTTTTGTTCACCAAAAACAAACCATTAAGAGATTAAAACATTTTTATGAAAAACAATGGGAGAAGGTACTTGTAATAAGTATATGTGACAAAGGACCTACATACCGAACATACAGTGAACACCTATTAATAAGTAAAAGTAGACAACCCAATTGAACACCATCTATTATACACTTTACTCTTTTAAAACTTTTTTTGTTGTTTTCTAAAATTATTGCTCAAAATCTCAAATTTACTGGTGATTTATATGAAGGACCTATCAAAGCTATACCTTCCTTTGTGAAACAAATTTCAGAAAAAAAAATTGGATTTCCCTCACCATTCTTAACATCCTCCTTTACTAAGATTATTTTATTTCCTTTGAGTCACAATGTAACTCTAAATTCATAATGTGAAGCTCATGAGATTCAAATCAGAACAGGCTAAAACCCATGACACCCTGGCTTATAAATGTCAGGTTATCAGTAATGAACTTAAAGCTTCTGCTGTGTATCTGAGAGCAGAGAGGCAGCCTTTCAAAGTGTCTTTTAACTAGAATTTAGAGCTGGTGCTGCCCCTTGTACTTTCTCTTCAGCTCTATTCAGGACAGACAAAAGAGCGCTATTGTTTCCCATGAGTGTATAGAAACAGGGACCCTGTTATCTTTATTGTTCTCAAAATTCAGTGGTATGGAGATAATTTTGGTTTACCAATATTTTGTCCTTCTCAAAATATTCAATCATTAATGTCAATGTCATTATTCCATAAACAATAATTTCATAAAACACTCAAATAGTCAAGTAAAAATCTGGGAAGAATACTTGAATACATCTGAATCACTTAACTGTCTTTTGGGCTTGGTGAGATGCAAAATAAATAATGAAATGGAAAAATTATACCTTGAAATAAATTTGGCCCAATGTTTACTGCCATCTAAGTATCTAAAATATACTTTATAATTGTTAAGGACTCCTTTTTTCCAGTAACTCTAAAAATTAGTTGAAAAAATAGAATTGATTCAGGAATTTATTAAATCTTCATTGTATATCCATTGACTATTGAAATGATAATTTCTAGTTATATAATTATTTGGGGGATAATAACAAACCGTAGAAAAGGAGATAGGTAGATTAAAATGAGCATAAAGTCTTGATACATTGCCCAAAGAATGGATTTTCCTACTAAATAGCAAAGTGCTATAACAAGCATACAAACTAAAACCTAGTTTGTATCAAGTGTATACACATAAAATTTCTCCAATATGATCTGTAACAATATTTCATTAGCGGTTTTATCTGTAACCATTTAAAGTTAAGTTTAGAATTTATCAGTTTTAAGTATAAAGTTGAGCTTCAGGTTTGGAATATAAATTTTTTAAGCTTATTTATTTATTTTTGAGAGGCAGGGTGGGTGGCAGGGCAGAGAGAGGATCCCAAGCAGACTCCACATGGTCAGCATAAAGCCTGACACAGAGCTCAAACTCACGAGCCATGAGATCATGATCTAAGCCCAAATCAGGAGTGCGCTTAACCAACTGAGCCATCCAGGAGCACCTTGACTGATTATACCCGAATGATTAAGAGTAATGGATCTAATGCTTGTTAACTTCCTACTTTGCCCAAACAGTGTGCTAAATGCTGTGCATTAATTATTTTCTTTCCTTCTAAACTAGATCATTAAGATCGTTATTCCTATTTCATAAAGTAAGAGACACAGAGGAGAAGAAAATCCTTTGTTATGCAGTTAGTAAGGAACAAAATTGATATTTACACTCAGCTAAGTTAAATTTCAAAATACAATCCAATCAAGCTTTTTAAAGATGATCATTTGACTGGCTCAAGGAGTGTAAAAATACTTAAAAGTATTATAAAATATTACAAGCTGGGTTTCTCTGTAGTTGATATAGATACTTGAATTAACACATTACGGTCCTTTGCCCATTGCATTTGACCTGATTTACGGCTGGGGTGGGGGGGGGGGGGGGGGATAAGAGGTTTGATATATGTACTAATAACCAGGTAAAAGGAAAAAAACCTTTCTCTAAGTTATTATACTCTTTAAGTAAAATCATTGTGAAAGAAATAATGAGTGCATAAAACTGTAAAAGTTTAACAGAACTTCAGGTTCTGACTAACACATGAGTATGAAACAAACCTTAGCTTCTTTTCTCATCTGTATGGGCTCCTTAACAACACACTGTTTGCCACAGGTCATTAACATAAAAATCTCTATAGATTTAAAATTTGATTTGTATGCTTATGTTGTTAGGTATATAGGTCATTAAATGAACTTTAAAAATAATGTGCAATATTCATGTCTATTCTGAAAAGCTTTTTGGTTTAGGTATGCGTATTGCATTCTGCCTCTAACATTACCCATTCCCAAAATAACAAAACAAATCTATTTCTGATCAAAACCAAAGTCAAAAGTTTGGCTTAATTAACCAAATAATTAAAGACTATTTTATTATTTTGTGAGGATTAGTAGTCTTAGCATAATATTTCATTTTTCAAAAATAATCTAATCTCTATAATCTAAAAATATGTACATGGTTTTACTATAATAATAACATGGGAGCTAATGCACAGTCTGTCATGCTCTACCAAAAGGCTGATTAATTTGCAAAGGGATATGAATTGATATTTATTTAGTAGCAATGTTTTGTTAGGTACTGAGAATTAGCTCAGTAAAAATTAGCTGTCTAATTTTATCTAATACTCTGACAGCCCTATAAGACATGTGTTATTTATTATTGCTGCTTGTAGCCATTTATTCAATTAACAGTTACTGCCCTAATTAGATACATAAAAATGATAAGTCAAAATGCTCTTTTGAAAATGGAAAATTTTGGCATTATTTATTCTTTGTTTCTTAGAATTGGTAATATCCTCATACATTAAATAAGGTGAGAGCCCCAAAGAAGACTGTTAGCAAACCAAGTCAGTGTATTAAGTCAATAATTGATAATAAAATTATAAAGTATTTATTTTTGGAATATTGTAGTTCTATAGTCTAGATTTTAATTTATTTGCAAATATTTTCAAGGATTTATTCTCTCTGTGTCACACACACACACACACACACACAGGACATATTTTTTCTCTTACATTTCAATCACTACTAGTGGTCTTAATTTTATATAAGATAGCAACAACCTTCTACTGAAATACATATGCTATGAAAACATATTTTCACCACGTAGCCAGAAAGATGTATATTCAAAGCCTTTTTAAAGAAAATCAAGATACAATTTATCAAGATGTATGAGCAGCAAGAACTTTAATTGCTGGCTTAATAAATTTAATTCTTCTAATATTAAAAAGCATATAATTATTAGAAGAAATTGATAGACTAGAAAAAGGGAGTAGAAAAAGGACAAGAATGGCCAAATATATCCTGAAGAAGAATGAAAGCTAAGAACTCTACAGGGTGTCAGAGATGAGTTAGCAAAATCTACATTGAAATAAAACAATTAAAACAGTACAGTATTGTTATAAAGATGGGAAAATGGATCACTGGAACAAGATAGAGAGTCCAGGAAAGGTCATATATGGAAGGTCACCTGATGTATAACAAAGCGACACTATGATGCAATAGGGAAATAATGGTATATTCAATACAATATGTTGGGTCTATTGGATATTTTTATGAGAAAAAGTTTTTCTTTATCTTATATCATGAACAAAAATGGATTCTTGATATTGTGAACATCTAAATGTGAACAGCAAACAATAAGACTTTTAAAACATTAGACACTATCATTATTTTCCGGGGTAGGCCAAGAAATCTTAATCAAAAGCACTGACCATCAGTAAAAAAAATAAATAAATACAATAAATTAGACATTAATGTTAAGGAGTTTTACTCAGCAAAATACAGTGTTAGAGTGAAAAACAAGCACTGGATAGAAGAAAATATTTACAAAATATATACCTGACCAAAAAAACCTCAAATGTTTCCAGGGTGTGTGTGTGTGCTTGCATAAAATTCACAAATTAGTAATAAAATTAAAGTCAAAGCAATATACAATGAATAAAAACTGTAACAGGCGCTTCACAGAAGATGTTGAATTTCAGTTAAACTCATATTATTCCAGGAATAGAAAAAGAAAAGTCATACAACACCAAGATTTGGAACCAAGAACCTAGAACTTTCAAGCACTGAACAGGGGGAGTACAAAGTGATTAGTACAGGGCTTTGCCTTTTGAAGTTGAATATAACTCCAGGATCTGATATTTTCACTCAGAACTATCCCAACAAAGATGGCTATGTGCTCTCTAGAAGACATGTATTGTAATATTCATTTCAAAACATTTCATTATAGCCCCAAACTAGAAATAAAACAAAGTTCTATCAGCTTTAGAATGGTTGAAAGAAGTGTGGTTTCTTTCTACAATGTAATACTAGGGTATTGAGAATTAACAAATTACTACTGTACAGGAATACATGGATAAATCTCACAAACAATATTTTTTAAAAGGTATAGAATACATATAAAAGAGTACATTTCATAGAAATTTGATTGCAAAAAATTCAAAAACAGGCAAAGTAATTTAAGGTTGTGGATCTCAGCATAGTTTACCCTAGGGGTAGTGAATGAAGGTGGTAACAGAGTCCCTTCTGGGGTTCCGGTAATGCTCTACTTCTTTGTGTGTGGTAGAGATTTGTTCACTTTGTAGAATGTAATTGACTTATACATTTATGATCTCTGTACTTTTATTCTCTGAATGTTATACTTCTATAAAAAGTTAATAAAAATGTTATTATCAGAGTATAAGAATACCCCCCCAAAGGCCTGAAACCTGAGCTTACAAAGAGGATTGTATACTAGGTAAATTTCTCCATTTTATAGTAAATATTCAGACATATTGTAAGCTTATTACTGGTTATGTACCCCGATGAGAAAGAGGAAAATCAGCCAGAGTATCCAGAAGTACTGAACAAGTCCCAAGAGAATGGTAAAGGGAGGAGTCTTGAAAGAACTGATAGAATCCTCAGTCTGATTTGCAGTTTTCCTTTGTCTCCAGACACCTGCCAAAAACTTCAAGGTCAAGGAATCACGTACCTCTGATTGCAGTTTCTGCAATGTCTTTAGGGTTGTTGGAATAATTTAGCCACTTTATCATCAACATTTGCAACCTTTGCACAAGAATGGTCTGAATATTTGCATTTATAAGCATTAGAAATAGCAAATAGATATGAAGTACATAAAACGAATCTTAAGAAATAAAATTAAAATATGAAATTTCTTCAGGAAAGAAGTTGTATTTGCAACAAATATGACTACCCGCTTTGAGTAGCAACAGATTTAATTCTTTGTTTAAACACGTGTCCAAGAAATGTATCTCTTTAGGAGCACTTAATTCTAATGCTATATAAAATAAAATAACTTCAGTAGCCGCCTTGCATGGAGAAACTTGTTATTGTATTCTCCCCAGCCGTCAAAGCCAAAGTCAGAATTTTCCATACGATGAGTGGGACATAGCTGTTTACATTGGTTATTAGTGACAATCAGATAAATTTGTGGCATCATATTATAACCTAATAGTAAATAATTCGTAGGTGGATTCTAGTCAGTGGTTGTGAGTAACAAGAAAGGATGTCCCTTCAAGTTAGAAGCTTTCAAGGGCCCACTCAGTTGTGGGGGGTCCAGGCTAAGGAGCCTGTGATTCACAATGGGACCCTAGAGAACAGGAGGGCTAGATATAACCACTAAGGAATTGTACTAATCGTAACAGTTGATAAAAAGAAAAAGAGAAAGGGACATGTGTATTGTATGAAGGATCTGGGATGCTTTTGGGTATCAGAAAAATGGCAGACTAAATTCAGATATCATTCATTGAGAAGTTGACACAATGGACCGGATTGTTGCAGGTCCTGGGAGGGACTAGGGCCATAGCAGAAGGCTTCCAAACTGGAATAGGAAGGACTGAAAAAGCTATTGGGTGCACACATATGCATGTATGTATATGCACACATGATCTTTTCTGTAAAATTTTAGAATTATACCTATCGGGATGCATTTGCTGACACAATTGCAATTATCTCAGCATGAATTAGACAATTGATATTTTATTTCCAGCATTACCATTCTCCTTAGGACAATCTTCTTCCTATCTAATATTTTCAAATGTTTCCATCAGTTCCAAAGCACTATGTTTCATCCAAAGCAAGCTAAATTTTCTTTGAGTCTACCTTGTTCTTTATCTAAAGAGCTAACACCTGAAAGAACATCTTGCCTGTGTTTAGTTGAGAAAAAAAATATTTTTTTTGTTGCTGGGGAATAAACATCTTGTTTTTCAGTCTCTGGGCATTGTGAATAGCAGCTTGAAAGAACAACCTAAAATTCTCAACACTAAATTAAACATATAGGCATGGCCAGATGCAGTTACAAAGGCAAACTCTGCCAGGAAATCTCAGGTGCTTCCAAAAACAGTCCAGCTGCTGCAGTGTCAATATTCTAAAGAAATTGATGACAGTCTAGGTATGAACGAAAAGTGAAAGGAGAAATTCACATGTAATATCGCCTTTCTTGTTCTCCTTCAGAACTCCAAATTTTTCTGCTTGTCGATTCTTATGTACAAGTGGGCGTTCATATGCAATGCTTTCCCCTTAGGCCTATTCAGAGCAAGGGCATATTGGAGAGTGGCTTTTGTTATATTTAATATCACTGGATTGTGCTTTGAAATCTAATAATTCCAGGATTACTATGGCCAAATTAGGAGATTTGAATCTTACACTGTTTCCTCTACAATTAACCACTGAATACATAAAATTCACTTACCCTTTTTTTATTTTCTCAGCTATGAATCCATGATTCTTGGATTTTGGAAATAATGGTCTATTCAAAAAAATTTAACACAGGATACCAGCATACATTTCTAAATTTTATTTTTATTATTAACGGCATTAAAACCAACCAATATATGGGACTATTAATTTAAGCTCCTGCTCACCTCTTAATTTCTCACATTATACCCAGTCAGTCCATAAAATCAAAAAGCAAGCTATCACAAAACAAGTCAGTGTTATGGAATATTTTCTTCTCAGACTTACAGAAATGCCTCTAGAATTTCACTTATCTCCTAACTAGTAGCACAGAATTATCATGGAAGTCCCCCTCCTCCCTATTTTGCTGTATTAGAGAAAATACAGATCTGACTGTGAAGTAGGGAGAAACCTTCAGTGTTAAATAAAAGTATTCTCTCACATTTTAACTTTTTTTAATGTTTATGTTATTATTGAGAGAGAGAGAGACAGAGCATGAGCAGGGGAGGGGCAGAGAGAAAGGGAGACACAGAATCTGAAGCAGGCTCCAGGCTCTAACCTGTTGGCACAAAGCCCTACGCGGGCCTCGAACTCACGAACTACAAGATCATGACCTGAGCCGAAGTTGGACACTTAACCAACTGAGCCACCCAGGTGCCCATTCTCTCACATTTTAAAGTTGGTTTTCAAATACACTCAGGATAAAATGATCTGAGACAAATTATTAGAAACCTGAATTAAAATTTTTGAAATATAAAAACAAATGGTATCCATATTACATTATGATTTTGTTTTTGCCAATGTTTTCATTTTCTAGAATATGCAAATTGTAAATTCATTCAGCCAGTACTACGTATAGTATCTATAATAAGCCAGGCGCAGTTACAGACCAGAAAGCGTACCATAATAAAAAGTTGTCAGGCTGGGGTTTTGTCAGGTTAAGTTAATAAAAATAGTCTTATTTTTTAAAATTGTTTTTTAATGTTTATTTATCTTTGAGAGAGCGAGAGACAGAATGTGAGTGGGGGAGGGTCAGAGAGAGAGGGAGACACACAATCTGAAGCAGGCTCCAGGCTCCAAGCTGTCAGCACAGAGCCCAATGCAGGGCTCAAAATCATGAACAGTGAGATCATGACCTGAGCCATTCAGGCGCCCCAAAACAATGCTATTTTTAAAATTATGCTTCTCAGTAAATACTTGAAGTCTTTTGGATGTATATGGTCTTGATGTATTTCTAATATACCCACGTAATTAGAAAATATGTTAAATGAAATCAAAGTTGTTTTCAAAAGTGGCTCTGCAATTAATAAAACTTCTAAACTTATACAATTTAAAATTACTGTTTGTTCCCTCAGCTACAGTGCATAATAAAATGCTCTCATAGCTTCACTCACACATGATTCTGTTAAAGTTAGTTGTTTAGAGTGGCCTTCCTAAATAGATTGAAAGTTTTAGGAGGTCAGGAGAAACTGATGCCTTCATGAGTCTATACTCAATTTCTAGGCTATGTATAGTCACATAGTAAGAGTTCACAAATATTTTGTTAGACAAATGGCCTTTTAACATTTATTTTTAAGTTTTTGAGACTTTTTGATCTTTGGTTATTTCTTCATGTTATAAATTTTTTCTTGCTCTGTGCTATATTATCAACTCAAACACATGCCATATCTCATGTTTCCAAACACGATTTACTTTGGTCTATTCATCCTGTCTCTTTTGAAGACAGTTTTAAAGCACACAGCAATTTAATAGAAAAGTTCAAAATATTTTGAATGGTAATCCCTTCCTAGGTGTTCTATACAGATTTTTAAACAACCATCTGTAAAATGGTTATAAACGCATATTCTTGATAAAGCAGCAGGGAGCATATGTATATATTTTTGAATTGTAATACAATAAGAAGTAGAATGGAAGGATTTAATAGTATTCTTCAAAATGCTCCATGGGCACATTGCCAAAATACTTAAGCAAATGGCTTTTTGTATCCTTTTCTACTGAGTCAATATTAGTAATTTTCATAACAGCATCTTATACAGTCAAGAGAGTCATGAAGGCATTTCTGCCATGAACAGAATGAGTTTATATGGAATATTGATTCTTCATGTCAAACACAGCTGGAATGTTTCACCACTAATTTTATATCTAGCATACACAGTAGCTTCCCTATCCCTCATACCTAGTGAATCGGAATAAAAGTGATTAATAGGAGCCTTAAAAAGATGGTACTCGAAGGCTGGGTCCATGCAGCACCAAGGGAAATGGAGAAAATGGTTACTAGTCATCTTCTAAAATACTACGCAGAGGACAAACCAAAGCTGCCTTCCTTTCCAGATGCTTTCCGGGGAACAATAATCCACTTCTAAAGAGCCAGGTCACTGTTTCTTTCCCTTGATCCCATTGCAGATCACTGTAGAGCATGCCATTCTCTGTGATGGGATTAGGCATCTGTTACAGACAGATGGGCTACCCTGAGTAACACATAACAGGTAATAGCAAAGCAGAATGGATATTCCCCAATTCTCAGGGTTGATTTAGTTGGATGCTCCTCCTATGAATACGTTGCTAAATTTTGCAGGAGTTTAGTGCATTTCAGAGAATCATCATGCTTCTGAGGACAGTTTAATGGTTTTTAATGCTTTGAGGTGTATCAGAATTTCCTGATTGCTAGTTTATATTTCATCTTCAGGTTTTCTTTATTATTTGCCTATATCATAATCATTATATAATTCACATCTTACGGTTTTGTTTTCATGGGACCCTTAAACTATTCAGATTTCAAAATCTTAGTTTTCCTTTAGACTTACAATGTGAAGGTGAGGCATCCTATGATATGTTCTCTGGCATCTTCAGAACCTAACTTGTATAATTACATAACTGCTTCTTTATATAACTAAAACCCTAATACCACATTTTCTATTGAAAACTAATAAACTACTAAACATTGAAAACTACTAAATGGATTGCCAGATTGTACTTAAATGTTATGTTTAGTGGGTATATTTATATAATACATGTATTTAAAATACATATTGAGATATATATATTCAGTAAATGTATGTGACAGTTATTCATATATATGATATATAAATATTTATGATATATATTTATATACATATATGATACACTGATCAGAGGTTTTAGAGTTAACAGTTTAAAGTGACTTTGAAAACTTGTAAATAAGGAAGTTCACTTTTTACTTCTGTGTTAATAAAATGCAGAACTGAGTTTGGGATAGAACAGAAACATATGAGTGGCCTTCTTTATGTTATCTACGAAAGCACTTCCAAAGATTTTAAAGTGTATGAGCTTGGGAGAAAAAAACAGATCCACACTTTTTTTCAGGCCTTCAAAGTTTGAGGTCATCTATTACCACTGATAAAATACAGCATTGTGACTAGCAATGGATTATCCCAATTCCTTCCACATTACCCTGTTTCATATTTACTGAATATTTATCACTATTTTAAGTCATGTAAAGATGAAAATTCAGTGTGAGTAGGGAAAGAAAATAGATATTAGGCAACATTTTCTGTGGTTGCCAAATTCTAAATTCCCAGCGGCAGCTCACTCTTTGAGGGAGAAATAGAAGAATAGTCACAATTGTGTTACCATATGACAAACTGTCACTTCATGAGAAATAGAAGGTATATTTTGAATCCAAATTCCATAGGTATTTCGTGTGTTGACCTTAGAAAAACATGTATAGTTTGTCATACCCATGACATCGTAGAAACAAATCTACATCTAGTTGAATATATTTAGACCTGTGAATTTTGTGCTATAAAAGATAGGAAAGGAAAATGGTTGTGCCATATGTAGCTATAGAGAAGTATTTACATTTTATTAACATGTAATACTTAACACTTTAGACTATGCTAAGATACAAACCCTAATGATAAGCATACTCAATTTATTGAATAAAGAGTTCATGATAGCAAATGAAAGTCTTTACTTTTAAATTGAAAATATTAATAAGTAATTTTTGAAATTGTGAAAATAATTTTAACTGTCATTGTTTTGAAATTAACAAAAGTATCTTTCTGGAGGACAGATATCAAAGGTATATTGACAGTTTCTCCAAAATTTAATTATTAACGAATAGATAACACTAAAGCATTTATTATATGGCAGACACTGTTCTATGCACTTTCCAGATATTAACAATTTTTTTGTAACACTCCTATGAGATAAGTGGCAATGTTATTATTTCCTTTTATAGATGAGGAAGTGAGTCAAAAGAGAGGCATTAAGTGACTTACCCCAGATAACAACAGCAGTTAAGTGTCAATGCCAAGTGTTCTCTGTGGTGATATGTCATCTTTTATTTTTGAGTAATTTTTTAAAGATACTTCTATGGGTTGAACTGAGTTCCCCAAAAGGATACACTGAAATCCTAATCTCAGAAGATGATCTTTTTCAGGGGTGCCTGGGTGGCTCAGTCTGTTAAGCATCCAACCCTTGATTTTGGCTCAGCTCATGATCTCAGGGTTCCTGAGATCAAGCCCCCATCAGACTCACTGCTGACAGAGCAGAGCCTGCTTGGGATTCTCTCTCTCCTATCTCTCTGCCCCTCCCCCTGCTCACGTGCACATGTGTGCATGTGTGTGCACTTTTCCCCTCTCAAAACAAATAAAATGAAAATGAAAAGAATATTATCTTTTTTTGGAAGTAGGGTTGTTGCAGACTAATTGATTAACGTCACACTTGAATATGGTGAAACCCCAATCCTAAATGACTGGAGTCTTATAAAAAGAGAAGAGAAACAGACATAGAAACTACAGGGAGAACAGAGCCATGTGACAATGGAGAAATTGGAATGGTGCATCTACAAGCCAAGGAACACTGAGGATTACCAGCAAATACCAGGAGCTAGAAGGACAGATTCTCCCCCCCCAAGTTTCAGAGGGAGTATGGTCCTACTGAAATCTTGATTTTGCACTTCTAGCCTCCAAACATGTGAGATAATTATTTTCTGCTGTTTTAAGCTAGTTCATTTGTAGTACTTTGTTACTGTAGCCATGGGAAACTAATACATTCACTGACTATATCAATATGCAAAAACAGGGAGAAAAATGTAATAAAAAGATAGGGAAGTGTAACCTTCAGAAAGGTGGAGCTTGAATATGGGCAAGGGTCTATATAAAAAAACTTTGAGGCTTTCAAGGGACTAGTGCTTCTTGCTTTATAGATGACAGGTTGATAGATTGATAGATTATTAGGAATTAAGACACATTCAGTTTTGAGAAGAAACTTACAGTTTCTGAATATGCTTTGCTGAACCACTTCAGGTATCTAATTCAGACCCACATATGTATACAACTTAAACTAGAAATACTGAGAATGAAGACAGCATGTCTTCTCTTTGATGAGGACCTATATTCAGTGCCTAGCAGACGGCTCTACCCACCAGGACTTCACTGTAGATAGGGCACTATTCATGGTGCTGCTATTGTGATGGTTCAAGTTTAACACAGAAAATGTGTCTGAGTTTCTTCCAGTGGAAAATATGGCACTTATTTTTTCTCTCTCTCTCTCTCTCACTTTCTTTTATAATGGGTTGCAATCAAATCTGGGTAAACTTTGACATGGAGAGAGACATTATCTGTCTAGGATTCTTATGAATGACAGGATTGTCCTAGACTTCCTCCTTTTAGGCCAAGGTGGACTTTATGCCCTCACTAATATAACATTATGCTTTATTATATAATATTGACTGTTTTTCTTGTAAGATATGGAATAAAAGAAGTATGTGTCCTTGTAACCACATTCACTAATAATGCAAATATTAGGAAATGCACTGAGGTAAAAATTAAGAGAATGGGCAGGTATACAATGATTATGGTTTGGAAAACTCAATATTGCCAGTTTTCTCCCCAAATCATTCAAAACAATATCATTCGAAACTCAGAAATCTTCCTTGCAGAAATTGACATTGATTTAGAAAGTTATCCAAAAGTTCAAATAATCCAAAACTAGTCAAGAGTCTTCAATTTAAGCAAAGTTAACAGAGTTAACAAGTTGATTTCAATACAAGGCAGAAAGCTAGAGTAATAGAGACATTGTAAATTTGGGGAAGGAAAGGAAATATATCACTGAAATGAAATATGGAATACAGAAATAGACATACATGATTTTTATAAAAGTTGTTAAGGCAATTCAATAGTAAAAGGAGCACCTTTTTAAGAAATAGGTCTGGAACACCTGGATATTTGTATAGAAAAGAAAAAGAATCTCACACTCTAACTTACTTCAAAGGCAAAAATTCATGGTGTATCATGAACCTAAATAAAGCTAACACTATAGAGCTTCTACAATATAACATAGCCAAACATGCTTTAACCTTGAGGTAGATTTCCTAGCTTCACAAAAGCACTATCAATTAAAGAAAAAAGTTGAAAACTAGAAAGCATCAAAACTAAAATATCTGCTGATGCCACTTTGGCAAATCAATCGGCCAGCCGATGAATGAGACAAAATGTTTCACATCTGATGAATATTTGATGAAGGAGTTCCTGAATGCATAAATAACTTCTTCATATCAGCAATACAAAATTTTAATAATTTTTGAATAACACGTCAACAAATTCTGCTTGACCTGCCCATTTTCCAACTGCCTGAGAGCTCAGGCTGGTGTTTTGGGTCTCCTGAGTATGGGCCAACACGGCCAAGGGTGACAAACAAAGGACCATGGTACAAGGTTAACAGGACTACTGGGCAACTGGCAGCCAGTGGTGGCTGGAAACTGGGCTGGCTAAGGCATTCTGTCTCAGTCTCACTGTGCACCTACACTTTGTCAGAGCGTTCTGATAAAAGCACACAGGGGCAGTGGGCCATAAGTGTGGCTGCCCATTGGCTCCAAGCCTTGTGAAGGAGAATGGTGTGTGTGGTGCTGGCACCACTTTCCCTTCAGAACCTTGCAAGTTAGTTATGCTGCTCATGGATGACCTGGGGATACTTTTCTCAGTGAAGCTCCATAATGCCCAGCAGTCTCTCCTGCATGACATCATATACATATCTGATCAAAACCTGATTGATTATGCAGAAATTGTCAGAAATCATTTACAGTCAGATCTTCTATGGTTTTGAACTATTTACCAAGAGGAAGGATTCCCAGAACTTTATCAAGAATCATCACTCAGTGTTTTAGATGTCCTACCATTCTTCATGGGGTGTCGTTTAGTTTACCTGGAAAAAATTGGGAATGGACCTTGAGATGAGTTCTCTTATCTCCAGGACTTTCTTAGTGGCTGTCTGGCTGCTAGAGGAGAACAGACCCTCATCACTACCTCTGACACAGAGTGAGAAAAAAAATGCAGACTCAGATCCCCTGTCTCCCTTTCATGGGTGGAGATAGATGTCCATTAGGAGGAGTGGAGTTCTTTATCAGGATCACTACTATAGTGAAAGACCAAGGGGAGCTTGGGGTTCTGAAATGGATTGACAACCAACTTCCTGAAGACAATTCCTACTTTGGAGTTATGATTATCACCTTTGAATTCTGGAGGAGAATGTGTCTCTATCAAAATGGTTACATGGTGTCTCCTCTGAGTTATAAAGCAACCCCAAGCGTAGATCAGGGTTTTTGACTACAGGAATTAAAGAAATTATTTAAAAACTGGAAAACTAATCTAAAAGTCTGAGTCTGTAAAACTGAATGGAACTAAAAGTTCACTCATTATAGGTGTATTAGAATCATAAATAAATATATTCTTAACAATACACTTATATAGAGAAGACAAGAGGGTAGGTGCTCCCATCTGCTGTTCTTAGAAATGAGAAGTTTCAGACTTCTCTGATTTCCTCCAGCCTAATGTCCCAACAAACACCTGCACTATGGAAAGGTTTCACAATACTACTATCTCATGATGGTATTGTGACAAATTTTATAACAAATTCCTAGTAGTAACTTAACGTATAACGGACTTTATGAATAGAAACCAGACGCCAGTGAAAGAACTCTACCATGATACCTGAAAGCATCATGCAGTTGAAGTAGAAGTAGCAGATAGCATGCCATATGCACATGGTGGCAGTTGATGCAAAGCTTGCACAAGCCAAGTAGGGCTCATTTCATACAACTTGACCCAAGACTTTAAATAATTCTTCTTGAACTCATATTCTTTCTTGACTTCTGAGTGCACATATCAGTGGAAATTATGCTGTATCAGAAACTAAGTGAAATATAGTAATAGCTAAAATTTTAGAGCCACCTTTTATCTAGGTATGAAACATCACAGGTTTAGACTCTTTCTTTAACAAAAGCAGTTTTTACAATGACTGGCTAATTATGGCTCAAGTCCATCTTCTGATTGATTTTTACTCATCAGTTACGTACAGTTCAAGTAGCCTGATTTCTTTACATTTTTAAACTGTTTTGCATCTTACTTAGCCTGAAAACACATTATTTAGATAACTTAGATTATTCTGAAAATAGGTTCTGATAGCCTAGAAACATTCGAATGGACCTTTTGACAAATAAACCAAAAATGGTTTATTGATGAAACATCTCAGGCTCATTGGTACTAGCTTTTTAATCAAATCTCAGGATTTTTCCACCTTGGGATTCTACATAAGTTATAAAATTCTACCTTTCAAATGTTGCACATATATATACTTGTAAAGTATCGATAGAGACTATCAAATTATCAATTTTCCCATCCTGTTAAAATATGTGTATGCACATTCAATTAAACTATGTTGAAATTATTTTTCCTATTACACTTATTTTCCAAAGGGTTAAAAAACTTCATACATTCATGAAAATAGGTACACAAATGGACAAAATCACATAAAAATATGTTCAATAACAGTAATCATTGGTAAAAATGAAAAATAAGAGTAAGATACCATTTCACAAACTCTACAATGGTTAAAAATAAAAAATCCTGACATTACCAAATGTTGGCAAAAATTTGAAGCAACTTGGATATTTATATAGTGATTGTGAAAATAACAATACCATCTTGGATAACTTTTTGGTGATTTCTTAAAAAGGTAAACATATAGGGGTGTCTGGGTGGCTCAGTCATTTGAGCTCCTAACTTTGGCTCAGGTCACGATCTGTCAGTCTGTGAATTTGAGCCCCACATCAGGCTCTCTGCTGTCAGCACAGAGCCTGCTTCAGATCCTCTGTCCTCCTCTCTGTCTGAACCTCCCCAGCTCATGCTCTATCTCTCTCAAATCTAAATAAACATTAAAAATAAAACTTAAACATGCATCTGGCCAATTTTTTCAGCAATCTCATTTTAAATATTTTCCCAAGAGAAAGGAAACATTTCTGCCTACAGAAATGCTTATGGTAGCCTTATTAAAAATAGTACAAAAAGAAAAAGAAAAAAGCTATCAAGAGGATATTGTATAAATACACGTTTTAGTATATTCATATAATAATAATATCAATAATATAATATCAAAATAATATCAAAATATCAAAGAATGAACTTCTGATTTATGGCAGCAACATGGATTGATCTCAAAATTATTATATTGAATGAAAGAAGTGAGACTGAAAATAATGCATCATTTCCAATGGCATTTGTAAATTCTAAGAACAATGGCAATTCAATTAATACATGTGGCAGAAATCATAAAGTGGTTACCTCTTAGAGTTAGGGTTTGAGGTGCGTGAGAATTGACTAGAACGGAGTACAAGGGACATTTCTAGGTGATGGAAATGATTTATATCTCTATTGAGTGGTAATTACATGGATTTATAAAATTGCCCAAGCTCATCAAGTTGAATACCTAAGATCTATGCATTTTATTGTATAAAATTATCACTCACATTTAAAAAAACAAATAGAATAAATATCTTCTCCTATATTTTTATCTTAATGCTATACCAGAGTCTACAGCATGATTTAATGACTATTGGGAGAGTGGCAAAAATAATAATTTCTCTGTATCCTTAGCTACAAAGGGGTGACTTTATTAAAACAGATAAAGTATAATGATAGATGTTGGTGCTTTGCACTTGTCCAGATGAATATCATCCACTCAGAGCATTAGGAATACAACTATTACTCTGGAGGCTGTGCTTGTCAATTTTTCATTCATAAGGCAAGCCTAGAGCTCAAGTACCACTTTACCCAGTTAATCTGTGCCTTATGACTTGCTTGATTTTGCTATTCAGAATTCTATTAATTTTTCAAGTATGCCCAAAATAAATAGCCAAAGTAGGCTTGCTGCACCAAAAAGAAAAAAAATATATAGTTCTCTAAAAACTTTGTCCCCTTCACTCAGCATTTTAATTAGAACAAGAAGAAAACAAGAGCTTAGCTAAATTCTGGAAGAATACACAGATACATTAAGGAATTCATGCAATTTTTCTGGCACTGGTTCATTATTTGCCAGGCAGGCAAGAGCCTCAGTACAGCCAGAAAAAGCTCCCAAATGGGACTGGTTAGGCACGTTATATCTTAAATAACAATTGTGCCCTGCTGTCGGAAAGCCTCCCAAATGTGACCAGTGGGGAACATTAGATCTTAAATAACAACCATGACTCTCCATTTAGAAAATAAATCAGTGTTTAAAAGAAACCAGTCTATGCAAGTACACTGTGATTAAAATTAAGTGAAATTAAGTGTAGTGTGATTGGATAGATTTTTTTTAGGAGTTTGTACAATGACAATTGCTGGTGTAACCAGGCTAAGTGTACTTCCTTGAGACATTGCGCTTGCAAGAAATGTTCTGGCCACTAGGTATCTTAAGTGTTTTTAATTCTATAGTACTTGCTGATTTGCACTGAAAATGTTATGCAGGTTGGTTATATTGAATAAAATATTCATTTGCATATAATTATTGATTATTTGTTGCTTAATCTAAGCTAAATACAGAGATTTTGAGGTCTTCACTCCTTAAATCTATACATTTAAGATATAGAAGAAATATAGATATTAAGATATAGAAGAAATTAAGATATAGAAGAAATCTATACAATTAAGATATTATTATCTTCAGTTATATCTTCAGTTATATGGACGATTTCTTCTGAGAAGCTCAAACTTACTAATATGTGATCAGTATGATTTTCCCTTTTCAAAGTGATAGCGATCTATAACGAGTGTATGAAAAGCATACTTAAATAATCTCAAATCAATGGGGGTATAATTAAAGCCCCTTTCCAAACAGCAGGTCTGGGAATGCTGCATTGCTTATGTGCTGGACATTGCATCTGAGGTTGATGCAACTCATGTAAAGTTGTAATTCTAAGCATGAGCAGATCCAAAAAGCCTCTAGGGCAGTTGTGCCAAAGTTCCCATCTAATAGCTATATATCTATGAACTCCAAAGAGTCACAGACTCCATTTACTTAAAGCACTATGAAGGTGAACTTTATTGAAGAGAAGAGTATATAGTAGGAGTTAGGGACTATTGGATTTTTTTTTCATGTCTTGATGTTGTCCAGTTGATGCTTGAGTGAGGACAGAAGCACCATATTCACCATAGAATGTACCCAGTTAAAACTCAGCTTACTAAGGGAAAGCATTACTCCAACAGTAAGTCTGAAGAGTAAGACTGAAGACCAGAAAAAATCATTTTGATTTGTGAGATGACAATGTATGGACTAAATATAGGCAGAATACACCAGAGGGGATCCTGAATGGCTAAGAGACACTAGAATGAACTAAAAACCAAAGATTTGGAGTCTGCTTAGGAAAACTCAACTAGAAATAGGAAAATGTGACAGATCCTAGAAATGGCTTAGCTAACTTGGCACTTTGTCTGACTTTGTATCATTGGCTAATGTTCTCTCTATTGGTTTTGAGTTTCCAGAGCACTGATTATCTTTGTTGCTACTATATCATGTTTTCCCTGTCCTGTCTCTACACTTCACAATCCCATTTTTAAAAAATTTTTAATGTTTATTTATATTGAAAGAGAGAGAGAGAGAGAGAGAGAGAGAGAGAGAGAGAGAGAGAGAGATAGTGCTCGAGTGGAGAAGGGGCAGAGAGAGAGGGAGACACAGAACCTGAAGCAGGCTCCAGGCTCCGAGCTGTCAGCAGAGCCTGATGCGGGGCGCGAACCCAGGAGCTGTGAGATCATGACATGAGCTGAAGTCAGTCACTCAACCGACTGAGCCACTCAGGTGCTTCCACAATTCTATTCTTTAGTGAGGCCATGTGAAATACATAAGTGTCCATTACATCTTTCTAAATAACACTATGAATAAGAGCAATGTCTAAAAACCTCAACCTGATAATATAGCTGAACTGTTGCGTTTATGAATACTTTACAATAGGATACCACTAACAGATGGGCAACCATAAAGAAATGGATAAATTCCTAGAAACATACAATCTTTCAAGACTGAATAATGAAGAAATAGAAAGTCTCAATAGACTGATTACTTATAAGTAGATAGAATCAGTAAGCAAAAATCTGTGAATAAACAAAAGTCCACAGCCAGACAGCTTCACTGATGAATTACAACAATTACTCAAAGAAAATTTAATATCTATCCTTCTCACTCTCTTCCAAAAAAATTGAAAAGGAAGGAATCTTTCCAAGTTTATTTTATTAGGGCAGCATTACCTTGATACCAAAACTAAACAAGGAAACCACAAAAAAGAAAGAGAATTGGGGCATCTGGGTGGCTCAGTCTGTTAAGTTTCAGGCTCAGGTCATGATCTCACAGTTCATGAGTTTAAACACATTAGGCCCTCCGCTGACAGCTCAGAGTTTGGAGGCTGCTACGTATTCTGTATCTCCCTCTGTCTCTCTGTCCCTCCCCCACTTGTGCTCTGTCTCTCAAAAATAAATAAACATTAAAAAATTCAAAAAAAAAGAATAACAGGCCAATATCCCTGATTAACATAGATGGAAAAAAATGATCAATAAAATATTAGCAAATCGAATTTAGCAATACATTCAAAGGATCATACATTATGATTAAGTGGGGTTTAATCCAGGGATGCAAGCGTAGTTTAATGACCACAAATCAATCAATGTGATGCACTACTTAACAAAATAAAGGACAAAAATCATATGATCATTTCAATAGATGAAGAAAAAGTATATTACAATATTCAACATCCATTTATTGATAAAAACCTCAACGAATTAGGTTTAGTACCTCAGCATAACAAAGACTGTATATAAGCCCAAAGCTAAGGTGGGTGAAGTGGGAAAAGGGGATCAAGAGATATATACTTCCAGTTGTAAAATAAATAAGCCATAGGAATGTAATATATAGCATGATGATTATAGCTAATAATATCATATGGCATATTTGAAAGTTGTTGAAAAGATTTTTCTTCAAAGTTCTCATTACAAGAAAAATATTTTTGTTTGTAACTCTGTGTGAGGATGGTAACTACACTTAAAATGATGATCACTTTACAATGTATACAAATATTGAATCATTATGTCGTATGCCTGAAACTAATATAATTTTATACATCAATTACATTTGAAAAATTAAATATCAAAATATATGATATGATATCTATGATACCTCATTATTCTTAAGATCAATATGCATAGTGCCAAACATTATGGAGAGGGAAAGAGATAATTATTGTGCATATAAAAATATAAAAATAATCTGATGAAGATATTTATTCTAGATTCTTTGGCACTGTGCAAATGCCCTGTATTAGAGGCAGTTATTTTTAGCATTATTTGACGGTATAAATCAAAGTTAACCCTACAATGGAAAAGTAGGATTTTTCAAATTTCTATAATGACACTTTCCTTCTGTATACTCTTCTATGTGTATACTTATACACAAATATTATAGACATATTTCAATGATTTAATACCTATAAAATAAAATATAAAAAATAGAAATATTACAATATGTGAGAAAATACAAGTTATAAATTGATCAATCTCTTTATTAAAGATAACATTTCGTCTTCAACAAAATAATGTTAATAGTTATCAGTTATGAAAAGAATGTAATTGAAGCTTTATTAATTTCAAAAATATGTATTTATATTAAATTTATTCTAATACCTGATTTTAATATCTAAAATCACTGGAAAGGTATCTTATAAATATTGGTAAATTTAATTGAGATAAGCTTCACAAATTATAATACTCATTTTACTCTCCAATAATTACATTAACCATATATGTGTGTGATTTTGCAACAGCTTGCCTATAAATGGTGTGATAAATGCATTTCACTGGTGGTTCTAGCTGAAATCTTAGAATATTTTATTCTTCATTTGATTTTATATTCTTTCTTTTTCTGAATTCCAGTTAAAGCAGAAACACTATCAATGATTTCACATCTTTAGTTTCTCCATATAATCCAGTTTTCATCAAAAACGTGCTTTTTAATTTAACATACACTTTCTCAAGCATGTCTTTCCTTTAGAAGGACATGAAAAAAGTAGTTCACGTATTTCATTATTAAAAATCATTGACAAATACCATAAAATTCCAATCTTCCACTCTATATTTAACTCTTAAAAACTCAAAAGCAGCATAAAATATTTTATAAGCAGTTTTTATAAGCTAATAAAACAATACTATCAAATGGCTTTAAATACAATTAAAATTTTAGGATTTACCTCTATATTTTGCTTATTTACTGATATAAATATCTTATTAATCATGATATCATGATTAGATATTATTATCTAATAGTTCAAGGTAATGTTCATCATTTTGTAAAATGTATTTATTTATATTGAGAGAGAGCGTGGAAGAGGGGCAGAGAAAGAGGGAGAGAGAATCCCAAATGGAATCCATGCTATCAGCATGGAGCCCCATGGTGGGGCTCAATCCCACAAACCCCAAGATCATGACCTGAGTTGAGATCAAGGGTTTGTAGCTTAACCAACTGAGCCACCAAGGCACCCACATCACTTTTAATAGAAGATGCAAAGCTTTATTTCAAATTATCTTCATAATAATTTGGATTATACTGCCTGACATCTCATCAGATCTTAATAGGTCATCATTGACTTTATATCTAAATTGGGTGATAAAAGATTTAGAGTATGAGACACCTCCATTCTGGTGTTTTTCACTATAGTCTTGGCCTCATTGTTTGGATGACCTTGATTATTGCTTGTGGCACTGACTAATGAAAGATTTTCCTTCAACACTGATCTTCAGGATATGGGGGGGTGGTATTTCAAACTTTTTTATGTTTTATATTTAAAGAGTCAGAATGAGGGTTAGGTCAGGGGTAGCTGACTATTTCTGGCTATCACCAATAGTACAGTAACATATATATGAACTAGTTTTGAGTCCTTTTCCTCTCTATCATTTACTCAAAAGAAACCCCACATTAGATCATAAGGCTTGGAGCACCTGAGTGGCTCAATCAGTTAAGCATCTGACTCTTGTTTTCAGCCCAGGCCATGATCTCACCGATGGGCTCTGTGCTGAAATTTTGAAGGCTGATTGGGATTCTTTCTCCCTGCCCATCCTCTGCTCTCTCTCTGTCTGTCTCTCAATCTCTCTCTCTCTCTCTCCCACCCCCCCCCTTTCTCACCTTTCTCAAAATAAATAAGTAAACATTTTTAAAATAAAAATATTTAAAACTAAAAAAGATCATAAGGCTGAATTGGAACATTATCAGTGCAACATAGATAGAGAACATAGAAATCTGCACTTCTCTTAATGTGTTCATTTATGCCTTCTGGATCTGTTTGATATACGTTTTCCAATATACTATGGATTTTTGCTATACCCACCAACCCTAAAACATGTTAAGAATGTCCATTTGTCCCTAAAGTTAGCAACAGACATTTTCTGGATCCAAGTAATATAATAAGATCTCATTTGCAAATGGAAAATAATATGTCTCCAAAACTTTACAGGTACACTTTGCAACTCACCTACTGGTGTCTACCAAGAACTTTTCTACCCCAGCCACTTTTAGCACCTTCACATATGCCAAAGATAAACTTACAAACTAGACCCGTTGTATAACTCTTTCTTGCCCTGCATCATATTTCAACAGACAGCCTCACTTGCCTATTAAGTCAGAGCAGAATTTCCAGGTATTATGTATGCTGCTTACAAAGTCCAAAGAAGCCCATTATGCCTTATTATGTTGATGGAGACGTGAAGTGTAGCAACTTGTCCCTTATTTCAGAGGGAAGATCCTGGCATGATGCAGCCACTTAGCTCCTAAAACATTCACCAATGTAGCAGGTTCTTAAATCTTCAATTACCATTTACCATAGATAGTAATTATGATGGTAGATGGTAATTATTTCCTAATAGAGCATCCAGCATATTTTATACTTTCTGCTCATGGAATTCAATTACCTAATATCATTAATATAATGGACTGATGTGATGTTCTGGTGAATATTAAGATGATCAAGATCTCTATGACTCCACTGTGACAAAGGCAAGTTGAAAGAGCCCTGAAACACTCTCATAAATTGGAGCTCTGCTTTCCAATTATAGTTTAACTGGTTTTGATTCTCTCTTCCTATTGGAATCAAGGAAAACATTTGCCAAATCAAGACATGTAGATCAAGTGATAGAAGTTTTGCTTATCTCTTGCAGTAACTGGTCACATTAGCTGTGGTGGAGCTATAACCTGACTAGGCACGCAATACTTTATAGTCATCTGCCATAACCCATCTGAATTTTATCAGTATCATCTAAGTTAGTTGATATGATGGGCTCTACCATAACTGCATTCTTTTTTTGAAAAATTTTTTAACATTTATTCATTTTTTGAGAGACAGAGAGAGACAGAGCGTGAGAGGGGGAGGGTTAGACAGAGAGAGACAGAAGCTGAAGTAGGCTCCAGACTGGGAGCTGTCGGCACAGAGCCCAACACGGGGCTCAAACTCATGAGCCATGAGATCATGACCTGAGCTGAAGGTGGATGCTTGACTGACTGAGCCACCCAGGTGCCCCCACCATAACTACATTCTTCAAGCTTTTGTCAATGGAGTCAATGTCTGCAATTTTTGGCAAATCTGTTATTTCTTGTGGTTTACTACCTTGACTTAAATGAAGGAAGGTTGTAGAAGTTTCCATTTAATCTCTTCTATCATAATGGCTGTTACTTCCCAGAATAGGGAACTAATCCTCACTCCACAGGTGAGGGTTACACCAACGTTTAAGTATATGTATCCAGATCTTATGTTTTTTTTTTTAATTTTTTTAATGTTTACTTATTTTTGAGACAGATAGAGACAGAGCATGAACAGGGGAGGGGCAGAAAGAGAGGGAGACACAGAATCTGAAACAGGCTCCAGGCTCTGAGTGGTCAGCACAGTGCCCGAAACGGGGCTCGAACTCACGGACCGCGAGATCATGACCTGAGCCGAAGTCCGATGCTTAACCCACGGAGCCAACCAGGCACCCCAGATCTTATGTTTTTAAACCAGAGAAATATTCACAGAATATTAGAACATTCACAGATTATTCACAGAATAGTGGCTGTGAAATAGCATTGGATCAGTTTTCCATTTATCACCTGGTAGACATAAGCTCCTTCTTAATTCAAAGACTATAAGGCTGCTTTGAGTCTTTATTACTGTCAATTCAAAACTGTTATCTAAGAGATATGAAAAAATCTGGCTTATTGCATAATTTTTCTAGCAAGTGTTTGTAGATTCTTTTTTGGAAATTTTAAATGATTATTTACTATGTATACATGCAGCAGAATTATAGGAACTTCGGGAGAAACACATTCTAAACAATAGTGTCTGGGTCTATGAACTTACTTGTATCTGGAAAATGGGTAAAGAACAGCAACAACTGATACCAGCTTCTCTTTGCCAGCATGAATTGTATTATTATTATTATGGAAATTGAGCAATATTCTAATTGATTAACACTCTATCTAACCATAGTGGCACCATGATCTATTAGTCATTACCTTAAATAGCTACAATTTCCATTATTCTGTGCTCCCTAAGAAGTATCAACTTAGAGCTTTGGGTAATTTTGTAAATAGGTGTGCCATACACAGTCTTTTCAGGCTCAGAAAAACTAACCATCTGTGACCTACTCCCAAACAAAAAACATTTTGGGGATCATGATACATAAGATAGTTAATTAGGGTTAGTGGATTTCCTTGATGGCCAAAAACTGGAATACAAGAAAAAAGAATAGTAATTTTAGATATCTAAACATCTCAAGGTATTATTATTTAATATTTGACCCTCAGAATTATTGTGCTTTTCACAAAGCACGCTGTTTCTTCTAAGTCTCAGAGAAGACACAGTGCCCAGTTTAATATTTTTCTCCCACTCCCTCAAATTCTACAGTATTTTTGGTTAAATTAGCATATTTCCTAAAACAATGTTTTTTTCCATGATATTTCATGTATTATATAGAAACTCTAATGTATTCATTTTATATCCCTAAATGTATTCACTTAGATATTGCCATATTATATTTATTTGTTCCCATTTTATTAAGCCTTGGCTATACCGTTTTTCAGCCAACTGTTTCTACCAGGAAAAATACACACTTATTCTTGAACTCATTACAGAGGAATCAAGTAAAGTTCATCAGTTAACAATTGAGACAATGACTTAAAATAAAACCTAAAGCAATATGCAAATTAACGTCATTTAAAAGTACAATTAGATAAGGATTGCCATATTAAATTAAAATCAAGTGCAAAATATTCTGTTCTTTATGAAAAATACATCTCAATTGCATTCTATATGATTTTTTGAGATCACTGCATAACATTATAGAAGAAATTATTAATAGTGAGCTTATGTAAATAAATTTTGATTTTATTGCATGTGGATGCTTATAAGTAGAAATAAATTTTATGATCCTATAATATATCTAGTTACCTGTGGCATTTATAAATGCAAGTTATGATTCATCTCTGTTGACACCTAAAAAATGCATTGTTAGATAGTTGCACAGTAATAAATTAGAGTTTGTTCTTAAAGAAAAATAAAATATTGAAGTCTGTGACAACTATTATTGCATTAATTTTGCAAATTACATCATTTATCAATACTATCTGATTTATGCAAACATTACCATGCTTTTCTTCCTATATTATTGTCATTGCTTAATAATTTGCATCAGAATACATGAAACAGGTGTAAACATAAAGTGAGTATCAAAACTCCGTATAAAATATTAATAAACTCTAACATCAGAGGTCATTGGAAATATAATTACATTCTACCTCCTTTTAGACATTTCCATGTGTCTAAATCTCTGTACTCATTTCTATCAACTCCTCAAAACACACTTCGATTTTAAGCTCATTATGAAATGAGAATGAGAGAACAGAGGGTTACCAAAGGGGAGTTGAGCGGGGGTTGGTGGGGGGGGCTGGTAACATAGGTGAAGGGAATTAAGAGAACACTTTCTTTGATGAGCACTAAGTAATATCTGAAACTGCTGAATCACTGTGTTGGACACGCGAAGCTAATATGACGCTGTATGTTAACTATACTGGAACTAAAATATTTTTTTTAAAAAAAGAAATAAGACTTAAACTTGGAACTTTAAGACTAAATGTCGTATCAGTCACATAGTGACTCAGAAAAATAATCCTGTGGAGTAAATAAAGAGATCTGTCTGATGTTAATAAACTCCTATTTTTAGTAACTACCTGGTGACCTAATATGAGCCCAAAGTGTTCAGAACATTTCCATGTATCCTTGCTGTGATTGAAAGTAAATACGACTTTTAAAACATTTGCTATTGTGTCTATAACTGTGATCATATAAAATGTAAAAGAGAAACTGAAATAACGATGATTAGAAAAGATGACAATAAATTCATCTGAAGTATCTTTCTCCTAAGGTGATTTTCTTTTATTTGATTTAATAATAAAGTTATTTTAATCTACTAATTGCTCACATACTAATAAAAGCACAGAGGCATTACCCATGTATTGTCACAGTAACTTTTTCAATATTTTGTGTGTGTGTTTAATTAAACAGCATAAGGTATCATAAAACAGAAAACTGTCAGTGTGTGTACTTCCAGAAAAGAAGTATTTCAATTTACTTTTATCCTTAGTTGTTACTGACTTGCGGAATTTGAGTATTAACCTTTCTCGTGTCTAGAGAAAAGAGATGTCTCCAGAGCTAACCATCTATTCAGTGGAAGGTCCATATGTATTTTGTGGGAAATTTTGTAGCTCATACTTCCCATTAGGCACTATGGAAAAATAGGCAAAAATGGAGTTGTGTTATATCAGTGCAATGTAAGCCTCTAAGCTTCCCCTTCCTACCAGACTGTGATGTCTGTATGGTGAATCTTCATATTCCATATTCCTCACTCAAAAACAGATAAGTCACCAGCTTAAGTAATAGTTGATGTTTTAGGACATCATCCCAGCAATTGTCTCTTTGGTCTCGATGATGTCAAGTTTTCACCTTCTCTACTGGGATATTCTCATCAACAGACAAGAGTAGATTTATTGCTAGAGTCTTTAAAAAACACAAAATAAAAACTCCTCTTTTGACTGTCTCATTTTTCCTTCCCTGTATGGAAAATCTCTTTTAGTTGTCAATGCCAGCCATCGTTTTGCCCTTTGTTCATCTTTCCTCTTGGTCCACTCCAGTCAAGATTCACTCCCACCTCTCCACTTGCTCTTATCAATTCAACAATGGCCACAACATGATAACTAAGTGGGCAATCATCAGTCTTATTCTCCACTGAGCTAACCTAGGCTGAGTCAGCTCTTTACTAAAGCTGGCTCCCTGCTAAGCTGGGGAAGAAAATGAGTCTCAAGCATAATGACAGACGTTTTAGTGCTCTGTGAAGTACATTCATTCCCTCAGATCGTCTGTCATGAAACTATCTACTTAAACCTTCCCCGTATGTCTTCGGGATGTTCCTCAAACAATAGAGAACGGAGATATGTCCCAACCTCTACTCTTGGGATGGACATTTCTGGGAGTCTGTCTGCTCTTCTGGAAGCATCTGTGGGCTCAAGCCTCTTTTGTTTATATGATCAATCTCAATAATGTACACTGTATTCAGTTTTTCTCTTCTCACTTCATGCACTTCCTAACACATCCTCTTGCTTATATTACTTTCCAAATAAACTACTTGTTTTATTATTAAACTACAGCGACAAATCCTTTTCTCAGGTTTTGTTTTCATGGAAATCTAAAAGTTTCATCTATATCTCTCCTCATCCACTAAATGTCTGATTAATGCATTTTTGTTTAATTCTGCCCCTTTTCTTTCAACACTAATACAAGTTCCATAAGGGAAAGATTATTGCCTATTTTGTCGTTATTGGGTTTTTTTTGTTGTTGTCTAGCACCTAGTAGACCCTAAGTTGTTAAATTAGTGAATAAAAGTAACACAGACATCAATATATTCTCAGTGCCAAAAATACTAAAGCCAGACCTGTTATACTATACAGGCTACTGAAATTTTGATGAAAAATTAAGTATTCTGCATGGAAAGTTGAATATTGATAAATTACAGAAATAAAACACTATTTTTTGTTTTCACTTTAGTAATTCAGTACTTTTAAACCTTTAATAACTAAAATTGTGTTCTAACTTAGCAAGGTCTTATTCTGCAATTCTAAAATTTATATAAGCCAATAGTATTTCTATGCTTTTTTCTTCTCTTTATAATGATTTATCCAAAGACTACTAAAACTTTTGCTTACAGAATAAAATAAACTTTATTTTGATACTGCACCTACCTCATATAATGTCTGTATAGGCAGTGTATTTTCATGAATACCCAAAAGAGGTTACAATTTTTTGAATGTATTAGTATTATGCATTCAGAATTATTATTATATTTAAAAAGTATTGTTTCTAGAATGAAAGGATTATATTTAATTTAAATTTAAATTTTTGAGGGGTGTCTGAGTGGCTCAGTTGGTTGTATTTGACTCTTGATCTGGGCTCAGATTGTGAGTTCAAGCCCCACCTGGGGCTCTGCCTCCACAGTGCAGAGCCTAGTTGGGATTCTGTCTCTCCTTCTCTCTGTCCCTCCCCCACTTGTGCACACACATCTCTCTCTCTCTCTCAAAATAAATACATAATCTTAAAAAATAAATTTTAAAATTTGATATTTGCCATAAAATCGCCCTTTGAAAAAATATCACATATATTTATGACACTCCAAAAATGTGGATAAATAAGTTATCCTGATACTATCAACACTATTGGCTAAACTAATTATTTTTTTGCCAATGTGATAGAAAAAAGTAAGAAATTTTAACTTACATTTCACTGATCACTAATAATAAAACTGTGTGTTAATATTCTATTTTCTGCGAAGTTTTGCTAACATATCTGCAGCCTGTTTTCAATGGTTTCTTGCTACCTGCTAGGAGCTATAATTGTCTCCATTTTACTTAGGAAACTGATAGAAGTAAATAAATTTGAACCTAGTCACCTTAGCTCTAGAGCCCACACTCCAAGCCATTATGTCTCATTTATCTTCCTCTAATCTTAAGGTCCATTTCCTATTTTTCTATTTGATTCTTTACACTTTTATTATTGACAGATTTAATGATAATGATAACTTTAAGAAATAAACAAAGAAAAACATTTTAAGAGATTTGGGGAGAAAAAAAATCTTGTAACTATGACCATATTTGATTTTTTTCTCCTCTCAAGAAAACCAAGTAACTCTCCAAAATAGTTAGAGTCAAGTTTCCTATTTCTTTATGGACATTTTCCCCATTTTTTCAGTGCCACTGTTTTGGAGCCCAATGATTATTTCTCATCAATCTCTCTGCACTCCGCAGTCCACAAGATTCTGGAAACTATTCAGAACCTTGTATAATATATAAGTTCTTTCAAAAGAGAAAATTCCATCTTAAAATTCTGATCTGAGTAAATAGCCAGCCATACTTGATATCTTTAAAATTGTGATCCTTGTTGGTACCGTTTATCTTAAAGGTATAAACAAGGACTACATTATTTCACACTTAGAAGGAAGTTAAGTATGATGGTCTCTAGCAATCTTAAAAATTGGAAAACCCAAATGGGATGCATAAAATTAGGCACACTGATTGATTCTTCATTGTTGTACTATCTTGTATTCAACTTGCTATTTGCTTACTTAAAGCCAGGGCGGGACAGATATATGGGCTTGGAGAACCTAAAGTTTATATATTTTGGAAGTTCTCATTTAAAAAAAAAAGATGTAAGTACAAAGTTAGATGCTAAAGTAAATGCTTATTAGCAGAAGCAAAGAAATCATATCAAATTACAGGAACCTTGGAGATAACAGATTCCTTTCAGAACTCAAGAAAATTTTGGGAAAAAAAAATTATATCGACGTGCTTCTAGAGTACAATCTGGTTTCTGCTCTGAGCCAGGAATACCATCCCAGCAATAGCTCTCACAGTGGCCCAAAATTTGTATCAGCTTTACAGTATATTTACTTCTGCTTAAAGCTAATATTAAAATTAACCCTTCAAGTTACTCAAATAAGCCTTAAATCTTGACTCAAGATAATCATATATATTGCCTTTCTGTGTCATCTACCCACATCATGTTATTATTTTTTCATCTTGTTAGGCAGTCTGGTCACAAGTGAAGTATCACTTAATCAGAGGTCTTTTCTGATATATTTTCTATTTATACTAGGCAAGCACTCTTTCCATAAGTTTTCCTAACTCTCAACATTTGCCATTTTGGAATAATATATTACAAAATTCATGATTAAGTAATTTATTATTAGTCTTTTGCTACAGGTGCTTTCTGCTATACATTAAGCTCACCATAAGATTCCCAGTTCCCAGTACATTATCTTGCACAAGGTGGTAACACTGAATCAGGATATTGGAATGAATTAATTGTTAGCAACAACTGCACTAAATACATGGCCCTTAGTAGGTCCTCAGTGTATTATTCAATTCCTATACCTTTACCTGTCCTGATGCTCTGGGGATCTTTTCTCTTTGTATTCTGCCCAAAAAATGTAATGAAAGGCTTTTTTATAATATAATATTTTTATCTCCCTCAACTACTCAAGGAGGCATAAGCCATTTAGAAAACTCTAAGGAGGCCATGCACTTCTCTGTTTGTACTAGCACCATTATTTAAATTTGAAAGATGATAGTGTCCAGCATTATGACTAAAAAGAGAATATGAGAAGTTTACCAAAAACCATGGACTATGTTAATGACAAAAACAGCTCACTGGGAAGGAGTGATTTGAATTTTACTTATTCTCTGAGCATATGACACAGGTGTCCTCTAAGCCAAATATGTGTATATTTTCATCCATTTTGCATTATACATACTGCTGTTCCTTTCCATTAGCATAGATAATTGAGAGCTGACATACATATTTAAAGGCTTTTCTTAAACCACTTTGAAGTTTAATGATGACATTAAACTATTTAGAAAATGTAGTTATCTAATAACTCATTAAAAGTGGTCTTACCGTGACCTTTCCTTTTGGCCTTTATGTCATCAAACAAAAACTAGCATATTTCAAGTCTGTCTAGTTATCAGAGGAGTGGAATTCACAAGAGAACAAACTCCAAATTTACAGAGAATTAGAATTCTTTTGTTGTGCTAAATGGAGTGCATCATTAATCTCAATGAACCTTAAGAGGAAGTGAAGCTGAATCAAGATTGAGTAATGAAGAAAGCAGGAGAGTATGGCTTCCATCCTGAACAATTAATCAACATAAGACTGTTGCCAGATTTGAGAACTACATGGGATGAAATAAATGTTTAATAATTGATTTTCGTGTGGTTACACATGTGTTAATTTTACTCATTTATACTTAAAACTTTTTCAAAATTAACAATGGTATCTCTTTAAAATAGTTCTATTTTTTGGGTTGTAGAATTTTTCCACAATGTATTTATAAATTGACAAAAAAAACCTCTGAGAATGTAAATATTCTAATAGGAAAACAAATCTATGGCCATCAGTTACAAAAAAGAAACTTAGAGGTCTCAAATAATAACTAGCTTTTAGAGAAATTGGAGAAAAAGGAAATGAAAGTAAACTACTTCATTGTCAAGAAAAATTCCTGGCATATAGTAGGTGCTCAACATGCAAATGTTGAGTGGATGCATTATAGAAATGAAAATTAAGTAGAGCAGTCCTACAAAATGCAAAGTAATAAGAAACTAAATCAAATTTAATTTTGTCAGAGAATCAGCACTGATGACTAAAAGTCTTGAGGACAAAATTTACCCTGTTCTGTTGGTTATAATAAATTCAGAACCTGAGAGTGCTGTGTGTACAATGATATCACCCGATACAAATTCAGAGTCTTAATCTGTCCATTCTGCATAAGGCAGTTAGACACCTTTCAAGATCACAAGCAAATCTTATTTTGAACTCTATTTCCAGCTCTTCTCCTTATGAATGTGGTCCTATTTTTTAGTTGTTCTGTATCTCAGGCTCAATGCCTGTTATTAATAAAACCTTCTTAATAACCAATCTATTACAATTAAGAAAAATCATGATTTTAGATGCAGGTCCAAATTACAGCAATTCTTTTTACTAATCCTGACTTTATTTTTTAATGATACCTTTGTTGAGACATAATTAACATATAAAATTGACCCTTTCACAGTGTACAATTCAGTGGAGTTGTGCAACTATCAACACGATCTCATCCCAGAACACTTCCATCAGCTTCAAAAGTAACCCCATCCAAAAGAGCACACACTCCCAATTCCTCCCTCCCTGGAAAACATTAATGTTTTTTTCTATCTCCTGGAATTTGCCAGTTTGTTCATTTAAAAAATTTTTTTCTTAGGATTTTCTAAATATAAGATTATGTCACCTGCAAATAAAAATAGTTTTATTTCTTTTCTTCTAATCTAGGTATCTTTTTTTTCTTGCCTAATTTCTTTGGATAGAATATCCAGTGCAACATTCAGCAGTAGTGAAAACAAATACTTGCCTTATTCCTGATCTTAGGGAAAAAGCATTCAGTCTTCTGTCAGTAAGCAAGATGTCAGCCCTGGTTTTATCACAGATGTCCTTTAAGAAGTTGAAGAAGTAGTCTATCCCTAGTTTCTTGAGTGTCATTATCATGAAAGAGTGTTGAATTTTGATAGATACTTTTACCAGACTTATAAAGTTGATCTTTCCAAAGAACTTTTAGTTTAATTAATTTTTTTTTATTGTCTTACTATTTGTATTTCACATATTTCCACTCTAATTTATATAAATTCCTTCTTTCTGCTGTCTTGGGTTTATTTTCTCTAGCTCCTTAGGATGAAAAATGAGTATTTGGATTTCATATTTTTTTCTTTTTCTTTTTTCATAGTTATGAACAGTATAGATTTCCCCCAATCCCCACACTGAAGCACTGCTTTCACTGCATTCCATAATGCATAATCCATTCTTGGTATGCTGTTATTTCCATTTTCGTTCATCTCAAAGTATGTTTTCATTTTCCTTCTGATTTCTTATGGACTTTTTGGTTATTTAGGAATATGTTGTTTAATTTTCACATACTTATAACTTTCCCAAATTTCTGTCTGTTATTAACTTCTGATTTAATTCCATTATGGTGGGAAAACATACTTTTTAGGATGTCCATCCTTTTAAATTTAATAAGGCTTGTTTTATGGCCTAACATATAGCATATCCTGAAAAATGTTCTATATGTACTTGAGAATAACATGCATTCTACTGTTGTTGGGTGGCATGTTCCATAGATACTTCTTAGCTGTATTTTGTTTGTCTTCTGTTTCCTTACTGACCTTATGTATGTTTGTTATTTACATTATTGAAAGTTGTGTCTGGAATCTCCAATTATTATTTGATTTTCAATTTGTCTCTTTAATTATGTCTCCTTCACTTCATATGTTTTGGGACTATGTTGTTAAGTGCATAATGTGTTTATAATTGTTATGTTTTCCTTATAGATTGACATTTTATCATTATAAAATGCCTATCTTTGCCTTTAATATTTTTTTCTTTTTTTAATGTTTATTTATTTGAGAGAGAGCACACACATGTAAGCACACATGCATGAGTGGGGGAGGGGCAGAGAGCTAGGGAGAAAGAGAATCCTAAGCAGGCTCTGCACTGACAGTGCAGAACCCCATGCGGAACTCAATCTCACAAGCTATGAGCTTATGAAGTGAGCCAAAATCAAGAGTTGGATGTTTAACCAACTGAGCCACCCAAGTGCTCCTCTAATATTTTTTCTTAATGTCTATTTTGTCTGCTGCAGCATAACCACTCCAGCTCTCCAACTCTCCTTTAACTTTCAACCCCTTTGTGTTTCAAACATTTTGTTAATTAAAAAAAATTTTGAGTATAGTTGACACACAATGTTAAATTAGTTTCAAGTGTACAACATAGTGATTCAATAAGTTTATACATTATGTTATGTTCCCCACAAAAGTACTTACCGTCTGCCACCATGTAATGCTATTACAATATCATTGATTATATTCTATATGCTGTGCTTTTTATTCCTGTGACTTATTCATTCCATAACTGGAGGCCTGTATCTCCCACTCCCCTCCACCCATTTTGTCCATTTACCCCACTCTCCTCCCCTCTGCCAACCATCAGTTTGTTCTCTGTGTTTATAAGTCTGATTTTGCTTCTTGTTTGTTTCTTCATACAAATTTTATGCAAACCTTATCCAGTGAAACTTACCTCCAAGGAAGAAATTAAGACATTATCTGAAAAACGAAAACTGAGGGGGCACCTGGGTGGCTCAGTTGGTTAAGTGTCTGACTTTGGCTCAGGTCATGATCTCGTGGGAGTTCAAGTCCCACATTGGGCTCTGTGCTGACAGCCTGGAGCCTGATTCTTATTCCATGTCTCCTCTGCTCCTCCCTGGTTCATGTTCTGTCTCTCTCTCTCTCTCTCAAAAATAAATAAACATTAAAAAAATATTTTTAAAAAGAAAAACAAAAACTGAGAATTCATTCTACCAGACTGGTTATATAAGAAACACTCTATGTATACAAATATTGAATTATTATGTTGTACACCTGAAACTCTATATATCAATTATACCTCATAAAAAGTGGCAAAAAAGTAAATGGGTAATTGAAGCTAAAATGAAAAGACAATAGGCATTAACTAGAATTCACACAAGGAAATAAGACTAGTAAATAAAATATACAGGTAGATATAAAATCCAATATAAATGTATGTTGGTTTGTAACTCATTCCTCCCCCTATCTTATTAAAATAACAACATAAAGTAATAATTATAAAGCTAGGTTGAACTCTATAACCCAGCAATTGCACTACTAGATATTTACCCAAAGGATACAAAAACTGATTTGAGGGGGCACATGCACCCCAATGTTTATAGAAGCATTATAAACAATAGCCAAATTATGGAAAGACCCCAAATGTCCACCGATGGAAAACAAGAGGTGGTGTATATGTATACAATGGAATATTACTCAGCCATCAAAAAGAATGAAATCTTGCCATTTACGATGATGTGGATGGAGCTAGAGTGTATTATGCTGAACACAATAAGTCAGAGAAAGACAAATACTATATTATTCCATTCATATGTGGGATTTAAGAAACAAAACAGATGAATGTATTGGAAAGAAAAAAAAGAGAGAAAGGGACAAACCATAAAATTGACTCTTTATATAGAGAACAAACAGGGTTCTGGAGGGGTGGTGAGTGGGGCAATGGTGACGTCAATGGGTGATGGATATTAAGGAGGGCACTTGTGATGAGCACTGTATATGTAAGTGATGAATCACTAAATTCATTTCCTGATTGTTCAGAAACTTAAAGACTGACAGAAATAAGAGATTAAGGCTTTCTTAAGCCTTTTTTTAAGCAGGCACAGGCCTGCACATGCATGTGTCTTGCTAGCTCCAGAGGAATATGCTGGATCATTTCAAAGTCTGCTAGAGTCATTATATTCCCAGACTTCCCTTTTAAGATGTTTGCCGGGTCTTTTGTTTGGTTCCCTAGCATCACTGCCTCAGGCAGCTGCAATGGTAAACAATTGCTGCTGATTGCTTTAACAAACGTCTTGGAGGTAGGGATTCTCAGTGACCTATGAATTAGGTCAAATAAAGACAAGCTTTGTGAACGGGAATCTTTCAGAAAGCTGCCAGACAGGTCAACCAGTGACACTTTGGGAAGACAGGAATTTTGTGGGAGCTCCAAATCTATATTCTCTTTCCTTTGACTGTGAGACTGCTTTTTTTTTTTTACAGCCTCCATGGTTGTCAGGCTGTTGTCTCTACAGAGTAGGGGAGAAGGATATGAAACGAGGACAAATTAAAACACCATAAAGTTCACTGTTCTTACTGAGAATCAGCTATTTTTCTTTTAGAAAAACACACCTCTGTCAGGGAAAGCCTCTTTCTCTAACCCTCTCCCATGCTCTCTCTGAAAATACATACATACATATATACATACAGAAACAAACTTAAAAAAAAAACCACCTTAAAATTTTGTAGTCCTCTGTTTAATTTCGAGAGTTCTGAAGAAGTTGATTGGCCACTGATTATTCAGTGTTCTCTCTGCTTTTAAGGAGGAATAGATTTTGAAGATCTTTACCATTGTGGAAATGCTTCTCTCTTATGCTTTCTCTGTCTGAGAAATACTTAATAATCTTAGAAAGTGGAATAAAAAAATTGTTGTGGAGATTAAATTTGATTATATTCAATTTTACATTTATATGTATATATTTGTGTATGTGTAAATCTACATTTTCTTTGAATAGTACTAAAAAACAGTAGATATTTTACATGTAGTAATAACACTTTTGGGTCTTTTTTATAGCTAAATATTGCCTATTGACCCACGTTTTATTTTGGGTGGTCTATAACTATTGGTCCTACAAAGGGAAAGCATAGCTTTCTTTTCCTCTTCATCTGTCAATCACCTACTTTCTACTAAATAAAAATAATGTATATGGCCTCCACCCCATTCCTTAACCATCCCCTGTCCACAATATATTTAAACTATTTTCTCAAGTGTTCCATTTGGAAAACACAATGATCATCTCAACTCTAATTTTATGTTTCCACCCAACAAGTATTTAGCATAGCTGATGTTCTACTTTCTGAAACTTTTCTGCTTTGTGTTCTCTATTTCTTCACATTTACATCACTCATATTACTGTAATGATTTTTCTGCCTCTACTCCTTTAGAAAAGGCAGCTCTCCCCTAAATCCTGGGTCTTAAGCCTCTTCTTTCACATTCTATATGACTTTCCCACATAATTTAATATTCTCCTTGGCTTTAACTATTTTTATTCCCTTTAATCCTGCGATATATCCAGTACTTTATCCACTTATACAGATTTAATTTAAATTTGAAACCGCCTTCTGTAATCTAGATATGGCTTACTTCTTTATATTTTTAAAGTACATGCCAAGATTTCTCCAATCTGAGGGCCAAAGTGCATGTCATCTCCTCTACTTGAAGTGACTTTCTCTTAGTTTTTCTTACAGGTGTATACTTACCTTTCAGGTCTCCCTTTCAGACAAAAAATCTTCACTAAACATTTTTGTAATTCTATCTAAGCGGTTTTCTTTTTCCAATTTGCTGCCATAACTCTTTTTCTTCTTCTTTCAAGACTACATCTTGTAACAGACTTATTTACTTACAGATTTTTGTTTCCACTCAACAAGAAAGTAAGCTCTCTGAAGGTGAGGCTAAGTCTTTTCCTTACATTAGACACCACTGCCTAGCACAGTGGCTGGCAAAAGCAGTTACTTAATAAATCATTTCTGGTTCAGTAAACAAATAATCGGAGAGAATACTGAACTTAGAACCTACAGCCCTAGGTTTCCTAAGGGCCTTGATTCTTTTATCTACACAAGGGTGTCCTCTAAGGAACTCTACATATTCTTGCCATTAAAATGACTCTCTCTCTCTCTCAAAAAAAGTTACTCTCCCTAGTAATGTTTTTTCAACTGAAAAATGTGGAGTGGTAGAATCATTAAACTTTGATATTTATGGCTCTCCCAACCTTATTATTATATAAACATACATATTCACTGACTTGAATTCTTGATCCCATTGCAAATCTTCCTGGCCTCTCTCTTTCCCTTTTTAGCACATCTCTATGTTGACACTGTGCACTGTATCTACTTCCCCCTCATTACCACCATGGCTGTCTGATTTTAGGCCTGCATCACCTCTGTTCCAGACTGGTCCCATTAACTTCCATTATCTTATCCATCTAATCAACATTCACATAATTTCCAGTGATATTTTCTTAAAATATGAAACAGAATCCAGCTCTCATGTTTTTGTACTAGCTGTCTTCAAATTAAAATTCAAACTTCCTTAAATACTACTTGCAGACTACCATGATATTTTTGCAAGCTACTATTATTTCCCACTGAATTAACTCAGTTACTTGACATAATTCCACTAGAGGCTCTCTGAAATTAATTCTTCTCAAAACATACTGTTATACTTTGACTAATCCTTTTAACCCAGAATAAACTTCCTCACTTCTTCATGTCTTTTGAAACATTTCTGTAACTTAAAAAAATTATACAATTCTCAGGACGCCTGGGTGGCTCAGTTGGTTAAGTGTCCAACTTCACCTCAGGTCATGATCTCACGGTTCGTGGGATCAAGCCCCTTGTCAGGCCCTGTGCTGACAGCTCAGAGCCTGGAGCCTGCTTCAGATTCTGTGTCTCCCTCTCTCTCTGCCACTCCCTCTCTCTCAAAAATAAACATTAAAAAATTTTAAAAAATTATACAATTCTCATTGCTTCATACTCTAAGTAGCTGTTTGCATGTACTGTTGTGTTTTAAGTAATATCCTCATTGCATCTCACCAGAGGTGCATTTGTGGATCTGCCATAATTTGAGGTGGGGAGGTTATACTTGGAATATTCTCCTACTTCCAAAGCATTCAGCTATGGTTCATTTTTATTAACTTTCTATTCTCCACAATGTAATTTGGATATGGTAAGTATTGAATAGGAGCTTATTAGATGACTTGAGAGAATGTTATGCAAAACAAATAAACTAGCAAGGAGATTTGGAAAGTGTCTATGATGGAAAGGAAATAGTTTTCTATATCTATGATGATGAAAGTTTGAAAAGAAAAGTCAAAATTACAGATGACCTGGCTCCTCTTAGGGGTCAGCAGGGAGTGAAGAAATCTTTCACACTTATCAGGTAGATGCAAACTGTTATGCGTATTCACATATTCACAGTATGTGTTCTAAGTTGTGAACATCTGTTTATATCTCCTAGAAGAGTGGAACAAACATGAGTTTGGAATTCAAACAAAAATATATTTAAATCATAGCTTAATGACTGGGAAACTAATTAAATTTTCCCACCTGTAAAAGTGGCATGTTAATTCTATCTTAGAGAATTGCTTTGAGATGTAAATATATATTATGTGAAAAAAGACCCGGCCCACGCAATTTGTATATGTGTGTAATATGATTGTGTGCATACAGATGAGAGGTAAAGTGTCAAAACTCTGAAAATTAAGTGCTTTGTTACCTATTTTACTTCATGAATTGTGGGCAATTTCAAGTGAAAATGGATTTTCTCCTCTGACCCCCCCCCCTTCAATAAAGTCTAAGGGATGGTAGAAAGTTTACTTGCAAGTTAATATTTGTAGATAAACCACTTAATTGGCTCAGTTTTCAGCAATATTGCTTGAAAAATGTCAACAATGAAAACACTTAAGCATAGAATCAAAGAGACATCCCCCATACTCCCTCATGAAGTCCATAGCCTTTGATTAAAACAAAAGAACCCTGTGGTTAGAATCCTGCATTGGGCTCTGTGCTGACCCCTTGCAGAGCTTGGAGCCTGCTTTAGATTCTGTGTCTCCAACTCTCTGTGCCCCTCCCCGACTGGCGCTCTATCTCTCTCTGTCTCTCAAAAATGAATAAACATTAGAAAAATAAAAATAAATAAAAACAAATAAATGAATCAATGATGTATTGAATGAATTAAATGTGAGAGAATAAAAGCACGCAACAACTTTACAATCCAAATCTACTGTCCTTTGTAGGAGATGCTACAGTTCCCCTTTCCGTAACTTTGTTACTCTGAGCTGAATCAAGTCAAAGTTTATTTCCCTCACTTTATCAATGAGCAATGACCCTTCCAGAATCAGTTTGTATTCTTAGTAAACAAAAGTGAAAACCACTCTGTCTATTTCGAGCAAAGATAAAATACCTTAAAGGGTAGTTGATAGGCTTAAAACTTATGGCCAAAACATGTTCAACTATATGATGATGCTCACACTCCTGACCTGGGAAAGAGATACTGCCACTAGAATGTCTACAGCCCTTGATGGCCAGCAGTTTCTGTAAGCTATCCCTCCATCACACCAAAATGTGTCACCCAGCGCTCCATTCTTTATTCACTTCTAAATCACACCCTCGCATGGGTTCATCTATTGGTGTGCTCTAGCTTCAAGAGACACTGGAAAAACAAGTTTCTGAATCCTACTGTTGGGAGGTAAGACTTTTAAAATTAGGAATTCTACTAATATAGAAGGAATTCCAAAAGGTGTTCATAACAAAGAAGTTATGAAAATAGTCCTTCACAAACAATAATAATAGTTGACAATTGACATGTATTGAGAGTGCTTTATATCCACACACTCTTTTTTTGTAAGTTTATTTATTATTTTTGAGAGAGAGAAAAAGTGGGGGAGGAGCAAAGAGAAAGAATCCGAAGCAGGCTCCACACTGCCAGTGCGGAGTCCCATGTGGGGCTCAAACTTATGAACCATGAGATCATGACCCGAGCCTAAATCAAGAGTTGGACACTTAACTGACTAAACCACCCACATGCCCCTCCACATGCTCTTTTTAAAACAACTCCTATTCCAGGTGCAAGAAATAAACTTGGATCCTTATATTACACCCTATACAAAAATTGACTCAAAATGGATCAAAGACCTAATGTAAGCCCTAAAACTATAAAACTCTTAGAAGAAAACATAGGATAAAAGCTTCGTGAAATCGAGTTTGGTAATAACTTCTTATATATGACTCCTAATGTACAGGCAACAAACAAGAAAAGCAAAAACCAAAGTAAAAATAAACAAGTGAGACTTCATCAAAACTACAATCTTATGTGCATCAAAGGACACAATCAATATATGCAAATTATGTGTCTTATAAGTGGCTACTATTCAGGATACACAAAGATTATCTATAACTCAACAAGAGAAAAATCAAATAATTGGGTTTAAAGATGGGCAATGGACTAGAGAAGTCACTGGAGAACAGACGTTTCTCCAAAGAAGATATACAAATGGCCAAAAAACACATGAAAAGATGCTCAACATCACTCATCATTAGAGGAATACAAGTCCAAACCACAATGAGATACTCTCTCAGACCCATTAGATTGGGTACTAGAAAAATAATCAAACAGAAAATAAGGACAGAATTCAAAGGAGAGTAGTACCAGGGAAGAGAAAGAGAATTCAAAAAATAGAGAGTGCCCCTGGAGGATTCAACAGAGTACTAACCAGCTGTGCCTATGAAGGAACTACTTAAGGCAGGGGGAAAGAATCACCAAAAAGGATTAGAGAAAATAGTACAAAACAAGCAAACCAAACAAACAAAAACACTCCCATTTGGTAGGAGAGGCACCAATGATCTAACAGGTTTGCCACAAGATGGTAGTTATAAAAGGACAAAAAATTTGCATCCAAGTTTCTCGGATTCACAAAGCCTCACACTCCCCATGAATGCCACTGTTTTCAAAGAGAATTAGAAACAACTTTTCAAATCTGTATCTTTATAAAGGAAGCATGTTGTGAGAATTAAGTTATTTTTCAGAATCCATAGAGAAGCTTTCAGTGTCACTTCTTAGACATATCTATCACATAAAAATGATTCATTACTCTTATTACCCAATTGAATCTCACCGGAATAATTGTATTTTTATGGAGCTCAATAAATTTTCTTGCTAGCTAATTTTCACAGTACTACCATTCTTTGGGGACTAAATGCTTATTTCCTAATTGCTCATAAGTTTTCTTCTTGATCTAACTCTGTACAACTGACAACAGAGAGCCCAGGTATTTAAATTCCTACGAATAGACTCTCCTTGGAGAACCAAAATATGAAAGGAAAGATCACGGAACTGACATTGATCACAGTGCATTGTTATTCCTGAGAGTGAGAAAGCATGGCGTTTCTGAGAAAGTTCAGAAGCAGAAGCAGATAACCTCTGTGGGTTTGTCTATTCAAGTTTAAATTACTTCGACATTCAAAAAAATTCAATAGAAAAGCACCTTCTTGACTCTACTCAGAAAGTGTTACAGATTTCCTGTAGTAGTATGTATTTACTGTTGACCTACAATTAGTCTTAAGGTTTATTTTCTCTATTGTTCTGGCTTGTATTGCTGGGCTCATATGTCGCAGTTCTTACAAAATATTATCAACATTCTCTATTAATACTAAAATTTCATAAAGCATCAAGTCAAAGAAATGGCAATTATAGTTTTCTAGATTTTTAAAGAAAATCCATTTTAACCATATGTATGTCTAACATACATGATATTTGATGCTTGATTTCCTTTGTATTTTATATCAGTGTCATAATCACTCATAAAACATCAAAAGCCTCTTTCCTTAATATTCAAAGAATATTCTTTAATAAGTGAAGGGATATTACTTTAAATGTTGTTCATGATTATATAATATTAAAGAAATTAAATAAAACAGAGTCCAAATGCAGGAAAATTATAAACCCCTGCAAATTCTGTTTTAGTTTACATGTTCTCTTTAAGTCAGATGATAATGATTTGCTGGGACAACTAAAATTCTAATTTATTTTCACACTTATATTTAATTTAACTTTTTAAATGTATTTAGAACTATTCTATATTTCTGGTACTTATTATTCTAGTATATCTGGTCACTGTGAGACGTGAGATGATTCATCTTCAGAAATACCAAATAAAAGTTGTGCTGTCTAGTTAATAATAGGTTTACAACCTATTGGAAATATGTACCAACTCCCTCCCACACACAATGGAGTCTCAAACCCTTAGACACTTCACTTCCTGGTTTTTCTTCCCCTCTCTATTTCACGGGCTTATTTTTCGCCAGCTTTTGCAATGAGAATATGTCAAAAAACTGAAGTCTCTGCATCGCAAAATGTACATTTGTTCCAATCAGACTGCTTTTTGGCCGTACATTGACGTAGGCGATTTCCAAGTAAAGTTGTAATCTCTGTAGTGTTCAGCCAATGGGGCATCAGGGGAGGAACTTCACGCCAGGAGATAAATTGCTGTGACTGCCGGAGTGTGCCTGTCCATCAGACACCCGCTCTTGCAAGAATGTTGATTAAATCTTCCCTTCACTGTGCTCGGAGTCTCCACATCCCTCCTTTGATTGGGTCAGTGGGCTTATTTGTCACAGTCACTTTATATCTCAATTTTTAAAAAATTTGAATATAACTTGATACATTGTAATAACTTAAGAAAATGCTCATAGTATGATCTTAATGATGTGGAAAACAAAGGCAGAAGGAAATGGTAGATAAATTAAATTTCCTTATAACCTGCAGCCCAGTGATGAACACTTGAGGCAGACAGAGTATAACAATTCTTCAGGAACTTCAGCTCAGGTCATGATCTTATGGTTCCTGAGTTCAAGTCCATGTGGGGGCTCTGTGCTGACTGCTCAGAGCGTGGGGCCTGCTTCAGATTCTGTCTCCTTCACTCACTGCCCCTCTCCCTCTTGTGCTCTGTCTCTGTCTCTCTCAAAAATAAAAATAAAATAAAATAAAAACATTAAAGAAAGGAAATACAATTTCTTTTTTAGATATTTGAAATAATGCGTTCAGGGCTGTCTTTCTTTTCCACTCTACAAAATTTCCATCTGAATTTCATGTAATGGTTGAAGATTGCTTAGATTTAATTATTCAATTAAAGACCACAAGATTATGATATTTTATAATGTTTCCTCATTTGTTAACTAAAATTTGTCTATGAATAAGAACTTTCCCACTGAACAATTTGGCTATCCTATGATAAAGCACTATCAGATCTTTGATTTTTCTTTTGTATATGTAGCAATGTTTAAAATAATGAGGCTGTTCAACAGCCTCACACAAACTCAACTAATAGATTCCTGTGGTACCTGCTATGTACTTACTGATTTGTACACATTTATAATTATTGTGTTTTCTGTTGAAAAGGCCAGTGGATGTCCTTTTAACTTCGCTATAAAAACTGTCAGACAAGATACCATTACTTTTTGGTAGCTTGAATGTGTCCACATACAAAGAACTGCAGAGCTTCATCATCCAAAAATCAATGCTTTATCAGAATATTAGTAAATGTTGCCTTTAAATCCATTTTATAAGCTATATTTATATACAATAAGTGTCAATATTTTGTTACCTTATTTAACTTATTTTAAATTTTATCATGAAAAAAACATGCACGGGGTCAAAACAACAAAGTTGATTTATAATATGCAGTTTTTTATTCTGCCATCCTACTCTACCCAAGTTCTGCCCCTACGCAATTGTTAACTTCAATGTGTAACGATGTGTATCAATGTCTTCAAATAATAATTTAACGTTTGACTTATCAGCTTTGCATATTGTGTATTGAAAACCTGCAACCATATATGATAATCTAACTCAGTTAAACTACATCTCTGTTTACTTTCCTCCCAACATATTTATTTTATTAAGTTTTTGGCTTTACACTGATAATTTCTGTAACATCAGATATTTCTCCTTCTAATGAAGTTAGGCAATACTATTCCTATACTCTTGATTTTTTATAATAAATAATATATTTCTTTCTCTGTAAGAAACTAAGGGTGATATCTGCTGTTATATAGCAATTGAGCAATGAATCTACTAATAGTTTGTATTTAGCTTAAGTTTACTGTGACTAATTTTATTTGATAGAGGACATGTTTATATTTGGAACTTGGCTAAATATTTGCTGATTCATTTTTGTCACTTTAAAATTAAAAATTTGTCCTACTTTGTGACCAACTTGCTTTTAAGTATTTATTTGAATATAACTCATTTTTTTCCTTTTTTTTTCTTTAGTTGTTCTGTCTCCTGTATCATTTCATTTTCTTCTACATTTTTGCTTTTTTTCATAAGTTTAGCCTGCTAATATAAAGCAAAACAACAAAAGTATAGAAGAACTTTTTTAAAAAATATAAAGGAGAGAGACATAAAGCAATAGGGGAAAATATCATTTACTCTGAAAGAGGTCATTAAGTCATTTCTGTTTCTATTAGAAGGGGAAATATACCTTCACAATTGTTATTTCAAAAAAAAAATAATGGATCAGGAAAATATAACTTTATTATCAGTAGTCAGTAAATACTACGTTTTTCTACAGTTTCTGTGATAATACCAAAAAGCAGCCAAGTGATAAAAAATAATATTTAAAAATTTAATATAAAAAGATTTTTCTAACCATATATTTTTTTCTCTCATACAGTGCCTGATTTTATCTCCCGGCTCAGAGATGATTATCTCTTCAATTACTAATACTACATGAAACTATATTTTCACTTTAAGATGTGCCATGTCAGTGATATTTAATGTATTTGGAATGTATATTATTTTCTATTGCAAGGATGATTTTAAAGTTTTCTGTGAATTCCTTCATGGTAAGTTGCGCCCTACTTCTGTCATCAGGTAGACCCCAGGACCTGACTTTTACTGCCCACCTGCTTATACTCACTAACCTTGGTCTACAATTTTTCCTTAAGCTCTCCTTTCCAGCTTACCTCTTAACTCAGGCAAATGAAATCCAAAACCACCCCTCAGGTGATAGTAACTTCCCTGACAAGACCTCCAGCCAGCCCAGACCACCTAGACCTTTTGAGCTAAACTCCCTACATGCGTGGGTGCAGAAGGACCATGGACTGACACTTGGAATGACCAGCAATTACATTTACCTTATTATAATACTAAAATCTCTACCCAAGGAGAAGTCTCAGTGTATGTATAGATAGGCATGTTTCCTTAAGGCACTGAGTGACCTTATGCCCACTCTATATATAGGAAGACAAAAGTTCCTTATCTAAATATTCATCCTAACCCTAAATGAAAGGTACCTATTCACCCACTCCTGGGGCATCACAGCTTTGGAAGCTATTCCATGTGATCTTATTTGCTGCATATAGAGCTTACTTTGTGTGACAACTCCACCTGCTGTATCTGTGACTCACCAAGGAGCAAACTCACACTGGTTCATATAAAAGGTCAGTTGAGGTCTATAAAAGGTGAGGTCATAACTAGAAATGCCCTTCTTTTTACCAATAGCATTAACACTTTTAGTATAAAGTTAAAGAGCTTCTGTCCAGTTCAGTTTAAATTTCCTCTCTCATATCCTAACATTCTGATAATTTGTTAGGTAGGACATCACTTTGCTGCTTGTTTTTCTTCCAAAGTAATTTCCCCATCTCATCCATGAATAATGAATAAGAAAAACTTAAATAATTCAATGCATATCTGCAAAATTTTAGGTGGATGATGATCAGTCTCCAGCATATAGAGAAATGAGGATTTTAATATATGCTTCCTCAATTCTGGAATTAACCTAATGGGTTTCAGTCAAAAAATACTCTGTAGGAACTTCGGAGGAAATAGCAAAATCTTAACAAGGAGTATAACACAACTCTATACTTTTTCAAACTGTGTCCTTGTGTCCGCTATGAAAACCCAAACTAACAAATCAACTCAGCCATTTTAGGAGAACTTTACTCCCTTCTCCCCACCCCCACTCCTTTTATTTTGAACTTGGCTGCAAAAGGCTAATAGGATTTGGGGAAGACCTTCAGTAATATTTCTGTTCAAGTGGTAAGGATGTCCAGAGCTCTTCATTTCTGATAAAATAATGAAAGGTAGACCCCACTGGCACTCAGGATGCACTGACATTTACAAAGTATGTTTCCTATAGTGTCATACTTTTGGGGTATGTGTCAATAGTCACTGAGAGGTCAAATGGGATGCTCTGTAAGGAGTAGGGGCCTGATCTCGATTGGAATCAAGAATTTCCTCTGTATCACAAGTTGAGAAATAGAATTTAGCCAAAATACAACCAGAAATAATAAACATTATTCAAATAGTCTTTGATCTAAGAAATGGGGCAATTTCTCGGGGCTCCTGGGTGGCTCAGTGGGTTGAGCGTCTGACTTCAGTTCAGGTCAGTATCTCGCAGTCCAGAATTCGAGCCCCACGTCAGTCTCTGTGCTGACAGCTCAGAGCCTGGAGCCTGCTTCGGATTCTGTGTCTCCTTCTCTCTCTGCCCCTGCCCCACTGGTACTCTGTCTCTCTCTCTCTCAAAAGTAAATATACATAAAAAAAAATTAAAAAAAAAGAAATTGGGCAATTTCTGAGCAAGGCTATTTACCTTATAAACACACACTAGTATGACATAAACTGGCACATTCAAAGAATAAAATAAAAGATCTACAAGGCAGATAAGATATAGAGTGTGCAGGATGGATATAAGAGCTGAGGTATTGGAGACAGGGATAAAGATTTGTGGCTATAGGTGAGACTACGATGACCTGGAACAAGTACACAAAAGGGAAGAAAAAATGAAAAGAATATATTAAAGAAAGTTTTGATAACCTTGGGCAAGAGAAATTAATCATCTCAGAAGTAGGAGTAAAGGGGTAAGAATAAAACTTGGATATTTTCCATGAAACTCTGTGAGATGAAGACTTAAAATTATTACCCATTGTAAGGGCACCTGGGTGGCTCAGTCAGTGGAACATTCGACTTCTACTCAGGCCATGGTCTCACAGTTTGTGAGTTCGAGCCCTACATAGGGCTCACTGCTGTCCGCACAGAGCCCACTTTGGATCCTCTGTCCCCTTCTCTCTCTGCCCCTCTCCCACTCATGCTCTCTCTCTCTCGAAAGTAAAAAAAAAAAAAAATAAGCCTTAAAAATATTATTACCCATTGTAAATAAAAGTGTTAAGAGTCACAGAGACAAGGAGTAGAAAGTGCTAATACAGGAATGGTTAAAATGATAAACTCTGTGTGTTTCAGTTTTTTCTGGGAGACCAGTAGATGGTGGGTCCATAATAGACATTGAGTGGGATATTACTTATTTTTTTATTCCAGATATAAAGCAGAAGGTGTAGAATAATGGTAGAGTAAAAATTAAAACTACTGGGATAAGCAGCTAAGAGAGGAAGTGCATATTAAAAAAATGTTTTTAAAAAGACATATGAGATAGAATAAATAGCACAGCTAAAATTTCAACCTCAGATAAGACCATTCTAATATTAAATGTCATATCTAAAAGCAAACTGACTATATGAGTCATTTATTCACAACTGATTTATAGAGTTTTGCATACATTAGATATATATATGTGTATATGTATAAGTTTTTAGACTTTATTAACACTTTAATTATAATTCTGTTAGAAAGAAAGCTCTGTGGGTTTTTTTTGAATGCTTATGTAATTATACGGTATATGTAGTTAGTATGCCCAAATTAAATAAATGGATTTTTTTTAAACCCATGTTCTTTTTTAATCTCCAAATATTTGAGCCAGTGCTATTAAAGCTAAATAGTTCTCTGAGTGGAATACTCACCAGTTTCTTGGTGGGGTCCAATAGTTTACAACTCTATATGATATCAGCAGTACTCATGTACAATTTCTTGATTTGATACTTATTGATGTATACACTTTGTGCGTTCTATTAGTAATAAACTTCCTAAAAAGATTTTCATCCTGTTTTTCACATGTCTCCTGCTTCTTTGGTAATCAAAAATGCATTAATTGTTTCACAGAGGAATTAAGTCACTGAAATGCTGAAGAGTTTGTGAAAGAGGTCCATTAGAGCTGCAGATTTAATGTGGATTGCTGTAGTAAAGCTAAAGAAATGTGAGCAATGAGCTGCCAGCAGTAATTGTCCAGCTTGTTGGTTTCAAAACCTAGTCTGCAAGAAGGAAAACAGAGATGCAGAAGTACAAAATACTGTAAATATCTGTGTTTTTGTTCTTTCAATTTGAGGTTCTGGCACTCCTGTTCTTTTTTGGCAAAATTATGTTAGCTTCTAAATTTTCCTTTCTGCCTAAGTTCAACTGGGTTGCTGTCAAATGCAATGAAAGACTCCTGAATAATACATAATGTCTCAATTGAAGGAAGTCCTCTAGGTATTGTTAAAATATATGTTAGAAAGCGGTGAATTCCAAATACAATTGTAGTTAAAAATTTTGCATTTCCAATGTTCGGAAAAGAAATCAGCATTCTTTTATACCTGATGCCATGAAATGTTTATCCTGGCCTCAGTATGAATACATTACATAAATAGCATTTTCTATATATCAGCATATTACTCTCCTAAAAAGTCCATCAAATGGACTTTACATATAATGAAATTAATTTTACTGTAAGATATATCATTTTTAGAGTAAAATAATAAAAATATTAATTTTAAATATACTAAACATACACATGCCTACCTCACAACCTGAGAATAATTATTGATCAACACTTTGAAGCTTCCTCTGTGCCTTTCAATGTATATAATCAATCTCTTCTAACTTATATCCTAGCCCCAATATGAAAATTACCATGAATTTTTGGTTAGTCATTCCTTTGTCTTTCTTTATAATTTACATGTACATGGTAAGGGTGTATATTATTAAATTTTTCCTTCTTATTATTTTATTAAATCATTTCTTTTAAAAAATTTTTTTTAACGTTTATTTATTTTTGAGACAGAGAGACAGAGCATGAATGGGGGAGGGTCAGAGAGAGAGGGAGACACAGAATCCGAAACAGGCTCCAGGCTCTGAGCCATCAGCACAGAGCCTGACGCGGGGCTCGAACTCACGAACTGTGAGATCGTGACCTGAGCCGAAGTCGGACGCTTAACCGACTGAGCCACCCAGGCGCCCCTTTATTAAATCATTTCTAAAGTGAAATCATAATATTAATTTATTTTAAAGAAGGGAAATCTTTTTAAATATTTATTTATTTATTTGTTTATTTATTTATTTATTTATTTATTTTGAGGTGGGGGGAGAAGCACATGTGTGGGAACAGGTGAGGGGCAGAGAGAGAGGGAGAGAGATAATCCTAAAGCAGGCTCTGAACTATCACTACAGAGCCCAATGCAGGGCTTAATCCCACAAACTGTGAGATCATGACCTGAGCCAAAATCAAGAATTGGATGCTCAACCGACTGAGCCACCCAGGTACACAAAAAAGGGAAATCTTTACCATTTGTGACAACATGGATGGAGCTTGAGGACATTCAGCTAAATGAAATAAGTCAGAGAGAGAAAGACAAATACTGTATGATCTAACTTACATGTGGAATCTAAAAACAAAAAAGCAAAAACCAAACCCAAAGATACACGGAACAGATTGGTGGTTGCCAGTGTGAGGAGTATGGTGTGGCTGAAATGGATGAAGGTGTTCAAAAGGTTATAAAACAAATAAGTCATGGGGATATAATGTACAGCATGGTGAAAAAAAATAACATAAAAATTATAATGTAATCATAGTATGTAAATCCTTCTTCGCTTTTATCATTTAACATTATGGTTTTGAGATTCATTCCTGCAACTGTAGTTAACCATTTACCAACATTTTAGTATCTTGCTTTCTGAATATAAAACTATTTATCATCAATTTGATTGTTGATGATTTTGGACTCATTCTAGTCTCTTGATAATAAAAATAATGCTGCAATGAATATTCTCAAACATGTTTCCTTGAGTATATGTATAATAGTACCTTGGGTATGCTCACCAAGGAGTGGAATTGCTGGTACATGAGTGTGCACATGGTCAAGGCAATTATGCAGAACCAAATTGCTTTCAATAAGGTAACAGTTTACGCTCTTCATCTGCAAAGTGTAAAATTCTCTGTTCCTCCATTTCATTGCATAACTCTTACTGACTTTAAACTTTTGCGAGTGGGAACGTAATATTATTTCAGGTAATTTTAATGTTATTGTCTCTGAAAACAGTGGAGCTGAGCATATTCTTATGTTTATAGAAAACTCATCTTTTCTGTAAAATGCTTATTCATATCTTCTACTTTTCTATTCCATTGTCTTTTTTTATGGATTTCAAAGTATTTTTTATATAATGCGAATGGTAACTCTTCATAATATGTGTCATAAATATCTTTTCCAGAAATGCAGTTTGTCTTTTCAGTTTCTGTAAGGCACCATTGGACTAAGCAGCTCATGTATTTAAATTCAGTTTGTCAGTTTTTCATTTCTACTATTTTTTTCTGGTCTTGTTTATAAAGTTCTTTCCTACCTCTAAGTCATAAGGATATTATTCTTTATATGGTCTTTAAAAGTTTTCTTACCTTGGATTTTTATATTTTGGTTTATAACTTATCAGAAATAGATTTAATGTATTGGATTGGAATACAAATTCATTTCACTTTTTTCCATATAGATAAACAGCTCTCCAGAATCATATACTGGATAGTCCTTTTACCCACTGATTTCCAGTGCAAGCTCCTCCATGTTGCAATTTTTCAAGAATCATAGAAAGTGTATTTGAGGTTTCTATTATATTACATTTGCAAATGTGCATCTTCTTGTATCAAAACCACAATGCCTTTGTTACTCTAATAATCACTGAATATAAGCTATGAACTTAGGTTCATTGTCCCAAAGAATGTCATATCTCCTCTTGTCCTTCTTCATTTTCATATAAATTCTATCATTAACTTATATTCCTCAGCAACCCTCAAAGAAAAGTATGTTCAGATCTTGATCAGATCTTGACTATAATTGCATTGATTTAAAATGGAATTTGTTGAGAGTTGACATTGTTTAAGAGTATCATTTTCCTATTAATGAACATTGTATATTTATGTTAATACATTTCAACAAATATTCATCAATTTCTACTAAAGTTTTTTCACCTTTTTAGTTTGATTTATTCCTTTGTCTTACTTTTGTTTGTATTTTAAATTCAAATTCTATACTAAATTTGTAACCATTTCTAACTGTTGCTGTTGCATAAAATTGTGATTTTTTTGTGTGTGTGCTACTGACTTCATTGCCCCTTCCAATTTTGTATCACTTCTTCAACTGTAGCAAAACCCTAAGCTGTGTGTCTCAGAAAATTCTATTTCTGAGGCATCTGTAAATGCAGGTGTGGGTATGGTACCATTTCTCCAAGGTTAGTTCTGAACAATTAGCAGAAATGTGGCACAAAGTTTCCAAGTAGTCTCTTTATTATGGAGAAGCCAGCCCTTCTCCCACTTTCTCTTATTCCTGCATTCTGAACTTTGGACTCAAGGACTAGACCTTCAGCAACCACTAAACCATTTAATAACTTGAGTCTAGAAGCCTCCCACTGAAGATGGCAGAGGGAAAAAAAAAACATGGACAGAACTGGGCCTCTGACAATACCGAAGCTTCTATCTACACTTACCTACAAAACCAACGTCCACCCATCTTTCATATGTGAGAATAAGTCCAAGTCTCCGTTTTTCCCAGGTGTAAGACTATTAACTCTTCCATCAATGGATTTCAATTGTAATAGTATCTGAACTTAGAAGAAAAGTCTGTAAGTATGACTAAAGTCAGGAGAAAAACATGGAACAAATATTCTTTTTCTCTTAAATTACAAAAGTCTTTTCCAAATAAGAAAAACTAGAAGACTTATGTTTTCTAAAATGGCTCCACTTATGAAATTGGCTTCATTCATAAAAAGTACCATTAAATGAAAAAATGACTGGGACATGATGAATTGTTTTCTATAGAATCTCAACCAGTAGTAAGATTTCCCCTATGCTTTTATTGTTTGTATTAACCTTAAAACTCTAAAAATCAAGTGGAGACTTCCCATATTTTACTTCTCTTAAGGGAAAACATGTGTGTGTTATCAGCTAGCAGCAATGAAACATTTTCTTTGTCAAGAGACACTTGCCATTTTAAAGCTGTACAATATGAAGCATCATTATGAAATGAAGCATTCAAGTGTTGATGATCTGTTTCCTCTCTATTGACGACTAAGAAAGGCTAAAGTTGTGCAGCTGTTACATTCCCATGATGCATGTACTTTTACCTTTATACAAACTAGGCAACTATTCCTTTTGGTATGCATACGCTCAGAAGACAGGCACAAAATACAGTTCCTGAAACATTCTTTGAAATTTTTTATAGAATCCCCTCACCCTAACACTCACTGGTTCGAGAAAGAAAAAAACAAATGGATGATTCATGAAGGTTACACATCGCCAGCTGATACTTTTTACTAGCTGCAGATGGAGCAGTTTCTTCTTAAAAGCAAAGTTCAAGTCTTCACGCAAACAACAATTAGAAAAGTTAATGAGTCTCGTTTTATTTAAACAATTTTAGTTCAGCTGTGAGAAGCTCAACCACTGAGTATGTTATGAGACAACTGTATTTAATTAAATGTTGGTTTCACAAGAGGGCAGCTGAATATACTTGATTTTCCAGCATTAGATTTGTTTATACAGACCTTCCGTTCAGCACATTTCTTTGTGACTTTCCTATTGTGTTTTCATATTTATTACTTTCCTAGACCATCTCTCAGATTTGCTTATTACTTCAAGAAATATGTATTGCCTGCCTACTATGTGCTAACCACTGGTAAAACTCAGATACACAAATTCACAGTAGTGTGTTCGATGATGCAAGACTTGAGAATCAGTATACCTTCTGAGTATCAGTGTTATTAGAAGTACACAAAGTGATCAGAGTAAGTCATGATTTTCATAGTATCATCAGACTATATTTCATAGGTAAGTATGGCATACTTTTAGATATTTTACAATGCTTCTGGACATTTTAAAACTTAATCTGCCATTCAATCATTACAAACAATGCATGCCAAACAGAAATTTATAAGAAGATAAGGAGAAATGAAAACAATATGATCATACAATGATTTGGCCAAAGTTTTCCTATATAAGTCAAATTTTGTTTTCATTAAATTATATCTTTTATAGTATATGATAAATTATGTATAGAAAACTATAATTATGGACTACTTGGAAATATTTTTCTCTATTTTTAAAAAGTCTAATGAAACGTATGCAATGAGGTTTTATTTTATATCAAATGTATTAAGTGTATCCTGTATCACCCAGGAATTCGATAGATTGTTGCTTTAATAACCATGGATTGATGGATCAAATCTTATAAGAAAGTCAACATGTTAATGCTTTAACATGTTGATCTTGAATATTTCATAAATTGGAGATCACAGATACTGAAAACAATGGATTTTTCACCTAATTAAGAAACACCTTTCTAATTTTCATAGAATTTGAGACATACAAGAACCTATAAAAATAACAAGTGTTGATGAGGATATGGAGTAATGGGAACCGTTATGCTCTACTGGTAGGAATGTAAATTGGTGCAGCCACTACGGAAAACAGTATGGAGGTTCCTCACAAGATTAAAAATATAACTAGTATATGATCTAGCTTCTGGGTTTTATCAAAAAAAAAAAAGTGATAACATCAAGCCAAAGAGATTAGGTACCCATATGTTCACTGCAACACTATTTACAATAACCAAGATATGGAAGCAAACTAAGTGTCCATTGAAAAATGACTACATGAACGGATAAATTAATGTAAAGAATATGTGTATATATGCACATATATTTGTGATGTATATGTATGTGATGTGTATATATATGTGTATATATACGCACAATATATATGTATACACACTCACACAATGGAATGTGGCATTTGCAACAACACAGATGGACCTAGAGAGTATTATGTTAAATGAAACAACTCAGAGAGAGAAAAATACTGTATGATTTCATTTATACATATACAGGGCATGGAAGGAGGTTGTTTCCTCATAAAGGCCTCTGTTGCTCTTCCCTTGACTTTGTAATCTTAGGTATGGGCTTTTGTTTCCACACAGACATATTTGTAATGTTGCTCCAAATTTCTAATTCACTGTAGCTTTATTTGCTCGCCTAAAAATATGAAACTCCTACACTCCTTCTAGGACTTCGCCATTGAATTGTCACAGCCCAAACTACTCCCCTGCTGTCTCCTCTAGTCTTGAGTACTGTGTTATCTTTGATCTGTCAATCTGCCAGATTGTGAAATACTTGCCTATTATAACCTCTAATATATCTTTCTATCCCTATTCAGAATGATTTTTACTGTAGAATATTCTTGAATTTATTGTAAATGGCAACCTTTTTTCTTGGTTCTACTGCAGCTCATACTCATTCAGTATTAGCCCTGTTCTGCCTTTTGATCTTTGCCTTGGTGATCTTAGCTCAACTCACATTCCTCAGAACTGTTCCCTTGCTAAGATGTTGAAAGAGTAATCATTTCCACTCTTTATTCTCTAGTATCTGTCAGCGGCCCACATCAGCTTCAAACACATCTATGGGTTAGCCAGCACATAGAGAGCAAAGCCTTTGAGTTATAGAAACCAAGAACATTTCTTCATTTAATGTAAATCAATACTTACTAAAGATCTATTATGCTCAAGACACTTTATTAGGTACCTATTATGTTAGATAATACACCTGTGCTCACTGGATTTATCTCAATTTATTGTCCTTTTAGAAGATAACAGGTTTCAAGATCATTTTCAAAATTTACAGCATGTAGAAATGTTAATCTACCCAACTACCTAGAGAGTATCTGCCTACCAAAGAGTGTTAGTATTATATTTGATACTTTTGCACTTTAAAAGCTATAAAAGGCCCAAAGGAGTTGCCACAGGCAAAAGATTTTAAACAATTCATGATATTGAATGTTTACAATGGCTTTGCTCTGTAAAGTCCAGGAAGCTGAGGATATAAATATCTCATGAAGTTATATTAATTATATAATTTATATAATTATATATATATTACATATATATATAATTATATAATATTATATAATTATATATATTACATATATAACAAAATTTAATTTATTATAACTATTTATAACATTTCAGTAAATGGCAAATAGCAATAATAAAACATTCAGAGTTGGGGATAGAGTTGAGGGAGAGAAGATTTTTACTTTGAATTTGTGTTGCTTGAGTATTTTAAATAATATATTGCTTTATTATTTAGCAAATGATATAGTACAATGAGAAGAAAACCAAGCAGTAAGTTCTTGATGATTACTTTATTTGAACACATAAAGAATTGATAATGTCCACTATAAATATCTGAAAATAAGAGTTACAAAAAGAATATTACAGTAAGTCATAATTCCATCAACCATTCTCCCATCCTTTTTCTTGACCTTTTTTTAAGCTTATAAATCATTGTGAGATTTTCTATGACTTTTATTCTTTATTTGTCACTGTTCCTCCTTTATTTGTCACTGTTCCTCTTTATTTGTCACTGTTCCACCCATACTGAACCTATATTTTCTATTCATCTTTTTATATAAGTTCATCAACATGCTTTGGCTGCTTTTATATCTCATTACTTTGAGTACAAAATAAAAATTCCAATAAAGTCTCTATAAAACTCTAAAGTTATATATTTAGGATCAGAGGTCTAACTTGATACTTTAGTTCTCCAGTCAGCCACTCATCTCTTATTTTCTAACACAATTCTTTATCTTGTCTGTACTTGCCTTTAACAGATTTCTTCATTATTTTCCATACCACTTTTGAGCCATGTCTCAATTTGAACCTTAAGACTGAGCTAGATTATCTATTTCTCTTAACCTTACCTTTTATTCAACTTCACTTGAAAGCATATATCTACCCTGGTTCCGTGTCCAAAATAAGAGAATTATTAGAAATCCCCTCATATTACACAACCCCAACCCCCATGGTTCTTCTATATTTACCACTTATTAATTATTCTTATGCTTAAATTTTTAATTCAGGGGTGCCTGGGTGGATGGGTTGGTTAAGTGTCCAACTCCTGATATCAGCACAGGTCATAATCTCATAGTTTCGAGATTGAGCCCCACATCAGGCTCTGCACTGGGTGTGCAGTCTACTTAAGATTCTCTCTCTCTCTCTCTCTCTCTCTCTCTCTGTCCCCTCTCGATCAGAAAAATAATTAATTTATTTAAATTCAATTATTGGTTTTAAATGTAATAATATATTTGGGGCACTTGAGTCGCTCAGTCAGTTTAGTGTCGAATTTTGGCTCAGGTCATGATCTCACCTTTCACGAGTTTGAGCCCCTCATGAGTTTGAGTCCCACATCTGGCTCTGTGATGACAGCTCGGATCCTGGAGCCTGCCTCGGATTCTGTGACTCTCCCCACCTCTCTCTCTCTCTGCCCCTCCCCCACTCACGGTCTCAAAATATTTTAAAAAATATTGTTTTTTATGTGTCTCAAAAATATTTTAAAAATTAAAAAATTAAATGTAATAATATATTCAGCCAACAAATGTTTAAATACTATGTCTTAACTATGTACGAGGTACTGGGTGTACTCTGGTGAATGAAACAGACAGCACTTGATCCTGTGGAGCTTATAGTCAAAGGAGGAAGACAGCTTTTGTGAAACAAATACACAAAGTACTACAGACTATGATAAATGTTCTTACCAAAACTAAAAATATTATCAAAATAATTACCAAATAATTACCAAAACTAAAAATATTATCAAAAATAATATTAAAATATTATCAAAAATAATATATTATCAAATATTATCAAAAATATTATCAAAAATAATAATGGGTAGAAATGAAGCAATTTACATTTAAATTGGAGAGCATAATGCTTATGATGAGGAACTGAAAACAAAGTGATTCAGGAAAATCCGTAGAAAGGTTGAGGGGTGTGAGAAAAAAAATTCCAGGGGAAGACAGCAAATCATGTGACATTCTTGGAAGCAGTACACTGCTTAGAGGCCTAGAAAGCCTGAACTAGAAGCAGTCACAAGCTTAACTAAGTAATGGAGCAGAGAGAGGTGAGTTTAGAGGGGCAGCAAAGGCTGGACCATAAATTGCCTTGAAGACTTAGATTGGAGTCTCATTAAGTGCAAGGAGAAATATTTGAAGGATTCTAAAGAGGGGTGTTTCTCTTATCTCTTTCCTTTCTTCCTTTATGCATTTATTCCTTCCTTCTCCACTTAGCTAATGTACTTATGTACATAGCCAATTAGTCACAATTTCAACTTTCTGCTAATCAGTTAGTGGTTGGTTCAGCAGATCTTTTAGGAGAGTATTATTGATCACCTATAATTATATCATTAATTTTCTACTCAAATTGATCAAAGAGTTCTTAAAGACACGAACTCTTGAATTACAATCACTCTTGTAACACCAAGCATCCCACTTTCTGTACACAGCTAATTTTGTTGGTCTGTGGAGAGGAGGAGTCTCAGTGTGCTAAGACTTCTATGAGGGAGTTTCTCTCTGATTGTTGAAGCCACAAGTCACATGAAAATGGAATGTCCTTAAAAGTCAGAAAAATGAGGTGAGGAGAGCTAACTAACCATATGCTTTCTGAAGGATTTTCTTGTCTATTCCACTACCTAGAATATGGTTCAGTTCTCTATTAGCTGAGGTGAATTGTGTCCCAAATGCTAAAATGATCTACAAAGTCATGTCAAGCTTGGTAAGAGAGTGAATTATTAGTTTGAGATAAAGCATTAGCTTGAGGCGGGAAAACATAAGAATTAATCTTCAACCCATCCTTCAAAGAAAAGTAATTAAAGCAAAGTAATGAATGAGAAAGTACTGTAAATCTACACTGGAAATCACACACACACACACACACACACACACACACACACACACACACACAGAGAGAGAGAGAGAGAGAGAGAGAGAGAGAGAAAGCACAGCACAAATAAATTTAGTGAAAACAGACTGGCCAAGATGATGCTTGAAATTCTCTCCTCCAAACAAGGAAACTGTTCTTGTTAACCAAAGACTTGCGTCAGCACCCAAAACACAATCTCAAAAATGAGCAGGATCCCTGAAGAGTAAAAAACATAAAGCCACACTCATTAAAACAATGAATCAAATCGTCTCTTCTAGTCTTAGAGAAAGAATGAAACTGTATCTCACTAGGATTCTGAATTTCACAGCAGCCTAATTGTAAGAAAAAGCACTCACACAGGAAGTCTTCCCAGGGAAATTAGGGCACTCACTAACATCAGAGAGAATGTTCATATGGCACTACAGGATTCTAATGTTCTTTTCTAATTGTAAAATTCTATATTTTCTCTGGAAAACAAAAATCAAATATTTAATGACATTAAAAGTATATTAGTTTTACTAAACAAAAATTAATAATAAGAAACCATTCTCTGTGCTAACGCAAATTGAAGTTCTCAGAAAAAATTCATTTTTTTATTTACCTCAAACTCATCTTATTTCTTTTTCCCTTCAATTTTATTTTATTTCAAAGCACAACCGTATTTCCTCTGTGTTCTTTTTCTGAAACTATTACATCTATAACAGATTTAAGAGCAGCCCAACAATTACACAGTTCTGGTAAAAAGGAACATTTTCTCAAAGATATAGCAAGAAAAGAAAATACAATCTGAAGAAATCAAGAAATATTGAATAAAAACCAGTAAACAGAAATTAGTAATTAGTGAATATGAGTAGGTAAGAATAAGGCCAACATTTACTGTCTTTTGCATTTATATTTTCTAAGTCATAGACCTCCCTATGTTCATTCAAGTATCAGTCATCTCCAATCATAAGCATGGTTTTTGTTACATATACACATACATATTCCATACTGAAGCCTCTTTTTTCAAATAGTTTTCCACACTACAATTTGGATCTTTCTGAAAAACAACATCTTCAGTTCTTTATGTCTACTAGTTAAAGCAACTTCCCACTAACCCACCAAAAGTCTTCTGCTATTGTCTGTAATGGCTGACAGGCTTCTTTATGTTAGCAAGACAGGCTATATTTCTAAATGCATTAGGGAACTCAGACTTTTAAAAATGTTATCCACTACTTTAAATTAGTCTCTTTTTGCTTCTTTGTCTCTTAATTTCTTCCTTATTGTTATGCCTGCCAGTCATGTTAATTAGCAAAGCGTAATACCAGTCCCCACATGCTTCTTTCAAATGCTTTTTATCTTATTTAATATTTCACATTATTTAATTCTTAATTTAGCATGATTGCAACTGTATAAACTAACCAATGTCAGTGGGGTTTTGTAAGAAAATAGAAACTTTCTTTCATATTTCTAATAGCTACCCTAAAATGATTTTCAGTTGAGGAAAAGGTCACGGTTTTCTTAGCTCCATGTTATTAATAGAAATACTTTACACTCTTCAAAACTTGTCTTTATCAGCTTCTTAAGTGTCTTTAATTGTAATTGAATTTAATCTTACCTGTATTATAACTCCCCCAGACTTTGTATGGGAATATGAAATGGATAAAAAATAGACAAGAAATTCCTATTCAGTGGACATTTTGTAAACAGATATTAATCATAAAAAATATTATGCGGGGGGCGCCTGGGTGGCTCGTCGGTTAAGCGTCCGACTTCGGCTCAGGTCATGATCTCACGGTCCGTGAGTTCGAGCCCCGTGTCGGGCTCTGTGCTGACAGCTCAGAGCCTGGAGCCTGTTTCAGATTCTGTGTCTCCCTCTCTCTCTGCTCCTCCCCTGTTCATGCTCTGTCTCTCTCTGTCTCAAAAATAAATAAACGTTAAAAAAAAAATTAATTAAAAAAAATATTATGCGGTTGTATCATTTATATCTATCTGGTGCCACATTTTCATTTGCAAAACTTTTTAGAGGATAATTTTGTAACAAATATATTACAAACAGAATAATAGCTGTGATCTATCTCTAAATGCAGAATCTTCCAATAATTAAAATGTAACTACTGTGCAAGCCAGGTGCTCATTAGTACAACATGCGTATTTAGCTTCTTTACATTTTTTTGTGTCTTAATTGGCATCCATGGTTTCTCTTTTAAAAGAATACAATGAATATGAGCTTATCTGTACAATTACCTTTCATGCAACTTGTCATAGTAAAGCGCATTATTTTAAATTAATTAGGGAGAGGACTGATATAAATCAAGGAAAGGCCTGTTTATAAAAGTTTTAAGTCATTGTATATCTAACATGTATATGCAAATGCATAGCATGGCAGATGATTTTATCTAACTGCTAATGATTTAATATATTGAAGTCCCACCTCCTTCTGTAACAAATAGATAGTTCAAAAATAACTAGCCAATTGTTTTTATCTAAATATCCTTAATATGTTTTATTTTCCTAATTGGGAAAATATTTTTCCCCTAGTATTTGTTTACACTATTAATTCACTTTGTACATACTTTATTCAAAGACAGTTGAAAGATAAATGTAAATATAGTTCAGCTAAATTTTCCATTAAGACAAAACAGCCTCCACCAACTTTCCAAAAGCTTTCTGCAATGTTGGTAGCAGAGGACAACCTTTTCTATATGTAAAGCAAGCTCTGTTTCTAAGAGCATTAAAAAGACTTACACTCTCTCTCACAGTGTGAAGAAAACATCTATTCTGAGTTAAGATGTAATTTCAAGTCTCCCTGGTATATTGTGCCGTGATGTTCTCTTTCCTAATATACACTTTATCTTGGCTACTACATATCCTCAAAGCTTTTGCATTTTGAAGATTCTTCAACATTAACCTAAAGGGAAAAGACACAACACTAATCGCTATTACTCTCACTTATTGGAACCTTGATATTTGGGCCAGTTCTAGTTAGAAAATGTCTACACTGTGTTATCCCACAGTACGAATAATATCTCCTATATTTGATAATGCTCTCTAATTACAATGTTCATCCCAGCCTCCTCCTGAGCAAGTTGATTGAGTCAGGGATTCAAATTCATACGGATAATTTGAATTGTTAAAAGTGCTATTAACAGCACTTTGATAGGTATTTTTCCATTTTTATTAATGTGTGAGTTCCAGGGACACTCAAAGTTTTAAATTACTTTAATTGAAATTTTATCTATTTAAATTTCATTTAGTCAACATGCATTTATTAAATATTTATTATATTCTAAACTATGATCTTGATGCTAGAAAATACAATAATTAATAACTCAGAGATGTAGCCATTATGCTGTTCCTAATCTATAAATGAAATATTTGCAATTTATTTTAATAAGGGCTGTAATATTTATAAAGACATATGAGAGCAGAGAAGAGAGACTATTTAACTCCCTCATTTGGGAAAACTTGAAAAAATAAATGCCATTAGAACTAGGTCTTGAAAAGTGAGTTGAATTATGCCACGGTAAAGGGTATTTTGGGTGGCAAGGAGAGTGTGGTTAGAACACAGTCTGAAAACAGACTGTTAAGATCTGGGGGTCAGATTGTAATGAGCATTCTATCAGTTAAATTGGTTTGGGCTGCAAGAGACAAACAGCATTTATTATCTCAACAAATAAGAGGTCCTCAACAGAGGGTTTCAGGGTTGGCTTAGGGGCTCTGTGATGTAATCAAGGACCCAGAGTCTTGTCATCTGTCCACTCTGCCATCTTGAGTGTGTCGAGAATGTCTCTGCTATGCTTGTGAGACGGCTGCATTCGCTCCAAGCACCAGATGCTTCCATAGCAGTTGCATGTCAGAAATGAAATGGGCAGGAACACAAAGGACTTTCTTTTTCTGTGCTCTCACTTTTTATTAGAGGGCTGCATTTAGCCATGGATGGAAGATTGATCATTAGAGGTGTAAGTTTCAGGTCTTATTGTTTAGTTTTGTCCTCATTCAAAATATTATATTCACTTTCACCCTTTTTAAGGCTTCTCTAGAAGTGCTGTATAAATTTGGGAAGATGAGCATCTTGAGCCCACTGTCTAAAATATTCTTCTAATAGTTCAAAGAAATAGCAGATATAAAAACTGGTGTAGAAGATAAATAGCTTAAAAATTGAATTAAGATTGCATAAAGACATATAATAATTTTCCCACATTAATGATCTAATATCTTTTAGTGTCCCAAGTGTTTAGAATACTTTCTCCAAACATATTTATGCAACAGTAATTCAGAGGAGATGAAAGGAGAATGTAAAATAATAGGCTTCGTATTTTAAAAGGTGGACTAAATATTTATTTGCTTTCTCTGTCTCCTCAGAGTTCAATAAAATATGAAAATATCCAAACAGATATTTTTTTTCTTTTTAAAAATTGAAATTCTATAGACACTAGGAAATTAGAAACATTTAAAGGGTACAGATAGTGGCTCAGAACATTTGAAAAATTCTTCCAGCTGGTAAAGAGTTTGGATAAGATTGGAAAGCTCTCAAAGTATAACTATTGTCCAAGACAATAGGTTTGGTTCTTCTCAAGAGAACTCCAGAGTTGCTCCAACTTTGGAAATCGAAGTAGAAAACATAAATAACAAGCATGATCAGGCTGATACCCATTTGCAAAACTTACTCCAGAGCAGCATCAGAATAGAGAAGGATAGGGTGGAGGGAGTCACTTCCCTTTCTTTCCCATTAAACGAAGCCTTCGTTTAAGATTTGATGACTTTTACCATATTATGTATTACTTCCTGAATCAAAACATGAAGATCTGACTTGGTTGAAGAAAGTATAAGAGTAAGAAGTATTATTATTTCTTGCCAGTTTTCAAAATAATAAGTATAAAACAACTTGATTTCACTGGCTACTTTCTTAATTTAACCAGAAAAGGACAAACTCCAATTGATTGGACTTAGAGAGGTCCCTGGAATCTGAGTTTTAAACACAAAGCAGATATTACTGATGATTTGTCAGTGATCCATACGAACTTTGAGAAACATTTACTTAATGAAAGTACTGGCTTCTCAGCTTAAGACTCCATCAACCTATGCTGCAGTTCTAGCTGATAAAAAGTAATAACAAAGTGATTATGTGGAGTGTTTAATTTTTAAATTAGCCACTAATTTAATATTTAAATTAGAACACTGAGTGAATGGTATGAATCAGAATGTAATACGTGTAAATATGGTAAACTATTTGAATCTTCCATGCAGTGAAAGGAAATACCATCAATACCATCTCTTTCAAATTCAAGAATCTCTTGTTAGTTTTCATTACTTTCTAAAATTTAGTGGTGGTTCTGAATTGTGATTTACCTATTTGAGGAAATGTGTTATAACCCATAGTATACTATAAATTCCATGATTGCAAAAATTATATCTAAATAATTTTATATGGCCATGACACATTTCCTCATACATTTCAGGAGGTATTAATAACTGTCTATTAATTAATATGTATAACTATTTTTGCATGATATCTGTTGACTGTGTAGCTCTAAGAACACATTTCAAAATTTAAAAGAAGTCAATAGCACTTTTTTAAAATTAGTTTTGGATACCAGACATATAGGTTTATCATCTTGCACAAAAATAAGACTATCAACTAATGATATATAGGGAATTATAAGCAGAATGTGTTGACTCTTCACATTGATATCTAGAGAAACAGATGTTAAATATATTCCTGAAAAGTATGAAGTAATGATGAGTAAGTTAGTCATTCTGTTACTGAACAGAATTTATAATTTTGAATTATCAAAATTTTATAGACCCAAGTGACAGAATTCAATGAATTAAATTTCAAAATCTTCTCCCTTTTTAACTTTTCTCTAGAAAATTGGAAGTATAAAGGGATAAAGTAATAGATTTAGGCACTACCAAATCCTAGTGCTTAAGTGATGTTTCCCCATTTTTAGCTCTACTTTTAAATATATTTTATTCTATTTTTGTGTGAGTGGGTGGAAGTTAACTTTGGTCTCAAGCAAATTCTTAACATCATGTTGGCATCTTGGGCTTATGTCAAGCTGACAGTAGCTACTGCTGTGTGAAGCTATATAATACTTTTAGGTTAGAAATCAGGAGTCTAGTTGTTTGGGTAGTCTGTAGAAGAGGTAGGAAATGGAATATAATTGGGTTATATTCAAAGGTACTCTTAAAGTAATACATGAATAATCTTCAGTGTATGTTGTAGAGTATGTGATTTATTCGGAGGCAAATATTAGGCACCAGGGAATGAAATCTGTTATTATGAAGCTAATTGGTGTAAGTGATATGTATTTCAATAATATTGATCTTTTCTACCCTTGAAAGCCCAAATAACTATTGCTTGTAGGATTTATTTGACAGTTTTTGCCTTGAGACTTTCCATTTCTTCTATTTTGTATGCTACTCATATTAAAATAATTTATTATTTAAGTAGTAGTGCATTCATTTACATATTATTTATCTAAATATATATTTATATTTATCTAAATATATATATAAATATACTTATAAATATATTTATATTTATCTAAATATATATCTAAATATAATGCAAAGTTCTCAAAAGTAATGGTCACAATTTATGTTTCCATGTATCTACCTTTTTGCCTAACATAGTGACTTCCTATGTTGCTTGATTTCAAATAAGTTTATTTAGTTCAACCTGTTTGCAGAATTAACTTATTTGAAACAAATATTTCTGTGAATATATTATTTAATGCTAATTTTAGCAGTAAAAATTTGGTTTCATGAACAAGTATTTTAACCAGAATTTACCAAAAGTATATAAATATCTATGCATCAAACATCTTTATGAATGGAAATATATAATTAATAAAGTTATAATACCAGTTTATTTAACCTTGCCATATTTGTATTAACTTAGCATATTTCTAGAGGAAGTCACTGTGATTCACTCTGTACTTTGTATAAACCTAGCCCTTATCAAGCATGCAATGCAGTTTCCACGGATTGAATTTCTTAAATTTTTTTTTTAACATTTATTTATTATTGAGAGACAGAGAGAGACACAGCATGAGCAGGGGAGGGGCCGAGACACAGGGAAACACAGAATGCAAAGCAGGCTCCAGACTCTGAGCTGTCAGCACAGAGCCCGATGCGGGGCTTGAACTCACAAACCGCGAAATCATGGCCTGGGTCAAAGTCGGACACTTAACCGACGGAGCCACCCGGGTGCCCCACCATGGATTGAATTTCTCAATCAGAGACAGATATCATTGTGTCATCTTTATTTGCTTAGGTTTTTTGCACTTTAATCATTACCATGTGAAAAGAGGGATGTAAACATACCACATACAAATCAACAAACTGAAAGAGGAAAAACTATAGGAGCATATAAACAGACATTGAGAAAACATTTAATAAATCTAACACCCATTTGTGATAAAAAAAAAAAAACTATCAGCAAACTAGAAACACAGGGGAATTTTTTCACCTTGATAAAGAACATCTGCCTGAAAATCTACAGCTGACATCATGCCTAAAGGTAATAAACTAGATGCTTTCTGCTTAAAAATGGTAGGCAAGGCAAGGATATTCCCTCTCACTATTCCTGCACAACTTTGCAATGGAAGTCTTAGCTAATGAAATACAACAAAGAGGCAAAAAATACAGATTAGGAAGAATGATTAAAACTATCTTTGTTCACGTACGACATGCTTGTCATAGACACATCATACACAAATAAAACAATTAGATGCCACTACATGCCTATTAGGATGACAAAAACAGAACACTAACAACACAAAATGCAGAGCAACAGAAATTCTCATCCGTTGCTGAAGGGAACACAAAATGGAATAGCCACTATTCATGTCAGTTTTCCAGCTTCTCATAAAGGCAAATCTTCTTGTCATATGCTACAATAAAAGTACCACATCAATGCAAAATTTTAATCACAAGAAAACTGGGTGGGTCAGTAGAGCAGGGGGCAGTAGTATGTGGAAACCCTCTGTACTTTCATTTCTATTCTTCTATAAACCTAAAAGTACTCTAATAAATAAAATCTATTAATATAAAAGAATTGCTAATGTGACTAGCAACAATGTTACTGTTATAGGCTCTCATCTAAAATGATTGATTTGAAGTAGGTCATCATCTGTGTCAAGTTCACACGACTTTAGACTGTTGGTACCAACGCATGATTAACTTCATGTCTGGCATTTATCAGGTATTCAGTCCACGTGTTTTACTTATGACATTGAAAATGGTCTCTGTTTATGATGCCTTCACCTTCTATTCCATTATTTTAATGATGAGTAGTTTCTAATAGAAGTATCTGAGAGTAAGTGAAATATTTTGCATGCTAGTTATATATTTCTTGGGATTTACTTTCGTTTCAGTTATTTAGATATCCATTCTTCTCTTTTTATATGCTTAGTGGCCTTTACATACAAAAACTTCACTCAGACTTTAAAATGATTGCTTAAGAGAGTATTTTTGGTCATCCTCCTTCTTTATCAGCCTTGTATGTATCTATGCATAAAGTGCTCATTCAAAATAATTTACTATCATTAATACCTTTCATAAAGATTTGTTTGATGATATTACGCTTAATCACTTTAAGGAATTGATGCTGTTAACAATTCATAAGGAAATTGCCAGACCAACAATCTGAAATGTAAAAAAGTGTTCATTTTAAAAGTTTAAGTCTATAGTTATTTGGCCAGGTGAATTTAAGTAGTGTTCTATGGGCCTTTAAAAGAAAACGTGAAAGTTTGTAACAACATATATTGAAAACAGTTCAATTTTCCTCTTATGAATACTCAGTGTAGTGTTGTTTAAGAACAAATTGCCAGAGATGCCTGGGTGGCTCAGTCAGTTGAGCGTTCAGCTCTCGATTTCAGCTTAGTTCATGTATTCATGGGTTCCTGGGAATGAGCACCACATTTAGCTCCGTGCTGAGAGCAGGGAACCTGCTTGGGATTCTCTCTCTCTTTCCCTCTCTGCCCCTACCCCTGTCTCAAAAATAAAAAAATAAACCATATTATCAGCTTTTGAATTTTGGGATCAGACATATTTTAGATGATAGCTCTAAATGATTGAAGACTTTTAGGTTCCTATTTTCTGTTTCCAAACAGTACAGGAAATCATATTTGCTCCAAAAATATTATTTTGAATCTTTCAAAGTTGGTTTGTATTTGACTCCCAAGGAAAAACAAATGCTCCACAAAATATATATATATATTCCCCACCAAATAAATGAAAAGATATTATATCATACTTTCACAAAAAAATTCAGCCATTATTTCCAGTAATTGTTTTATCTCTATCTTGGAATTTTTTTGAGGATAGACAGAGCTATTTTTTGTTGTTTGTTTGTTTCTGAACACAAAGTGCTGAAGTAGAAAGAATATAAGATACAAACATACTTAATGAAAGATGTTCCTAATTAACACAAAAATCCAATGCACAAAGAGCCAACCAGTTCAAGGATAATGCTCTGCATACTGCACTGTGTAATTAGGAGGTTTTCCATTCCTTTTATTAGTACCTTCATTTCTTATTCTTTTTCTCTGTCTTTTCCCCCCCTCTGTGAGTGTGGTTTGATATCAGCATTTTAAATTTTGTCTTGTGAGAAAGAAAATGGAGATAAAAACTATTAAAATTTACATATTCTTAAAATTGCTGTGATACTCTGGTAGATAATACGAAATAGAGCAAAAAAGAAGGTTGATTTTTTTTCATATAATACTTCATTTCATACAAAGTTAAGTATGTATTTTCCCTCTTTTATATTCCTAATATCCAATTTCACATCAAATATGAATAAAGGAGGTCATGTAGATACAGTGTTTAAGACTACCAAAGAAATGTAGTCATTAATTCAAAGTGCTGAGTTTAAATTCGATATCAGCATTGTTATTTTCAAATAACAAGTATACATGGAAAAAAATATGCAAAATACTGTTTTGAGTGAGACTTTTCATTTAATGAGGAATGTGACCATTATTTTTGTAGGTGTTTTCCATGCATCTTTAAGTCTTTATGGAAGAGAGGATTTATGTTTCTTTACTGAGGAGGCTCCCTTCCTTTACTACTTACCCATTTAAGAAATTTAAAAAAGTATGTCAAATCAGATATAACAGGCCACAATCTGACCTATTTCTGAGATAGGGAAGCTGAAGATACTCAGTTTTAGAAAGTCTGTATTTCTGCTGTCTTCCTGCTAGGCTCTATTTACTCATGTTCTATATTTTGTAGCTGAGTAAAATCCAAGGAAGCTATGTTCCCACTCCAAGAGGGATGCAAGTCTGATATTTTTTTTCCCTAGGACCCAGACACCTGATAACATCTAAGAAGAACCAGATCCCAACCATGTTCCTAGACGTTAGCTTTGAACAAACCTCAGCTGACACTGACATTAATAGCCCCTCCCTTTAATGATTTAGAAAATAATACCTATTATTCACCTGTTACTCACCTTTGATTGGACCCTACCCTAGATTCCTGAAGGACCACGTTTCCTGGACCCCTTTCCAATATAAACCCTAGGCTCAAATGACAAAGAGATGCATTCTCCTTTCCTTTCCAGTCCTCCCAGACACTCCATCAGATATACATCTGTCACTCATGCTATTCAATACACTTTGCTTTCACTTCCTCCCAGTTTGCATTTTATTTCTATCCTGCACAAAGCCAAGGACCTTCTTGGCCGGTCCTGCAGGGTGCCCCTCTGGGTTCTCGGACCCCAGTCTGCCTGCATCATTTCCATAGCAACAACTTTTACTTTACTATAGTTTTGAAAAACAGTTCTGAGTGTCTGTTAAATTCATTTTAAAGATTCTTAAATGCAATACTTCACTTTTGAAAATCAAATGCACAAATCTTATTAGTAAATACAGATTTAAAAAAAAGTTATAGAGACCAGTAGATTTATAACAGTCATAGGTTTGAGCAAATATTATGTGAGTAAAAAGCAAATATAATAAATCAAAAAATTTTTTTAAGATCCAAGTATATAACTTTTTGAAAATTAATTGAATGTTACATAGAGGATTTGAGTGTGATGATGGAAGTAAATAGTAATTTAATTGGTTTTTGAGTAATAGTACATCATATTTTATTTAAACAGGAATGCTGTTCTCCATTCCTAACTTTATGTTTCATTAATTTTGCTCTTTTCTCATTATATCTTAGGTAATTTTATCATCCATGAAGTTTGGAAATGCTAGAGTTAAAATAAATGTGAACCTTTTAGTAGTAAATGGTTCCCAAAAAAGTCTCCTATTCATATTAATTTCAGTTTATAATAATAGAGATTTTAGGGAGTAAGTGTCCAGAAATCACAATTCAGGGAGCACTCTATGAATTGTAAACATGCTCCAAATTCTGCCTCTGATGGGCATACCATGCACTTCAATACTCAGAGTAACCAAATTAAGGTAAAGAGTTAACTTTTAATGTTTATTTATTTATCTTGAGAGAGAGAGAGGGAGAGGGAGAGGGAGAGAGGGGGAGAGAGAGAGAGAGAGAGACACCATGAGTGGGGAAGAGGCAGAGAGGGAGAATCCCAAGCAGGCTGCACACTTAGCACAGAGTCCAATGCAGGACTGGATCTCATGACCGTGAGGTCATGACCCGAAATCAAGAGCCAGGTCCTTAACTGACTGAGCCACCCAGGTGCCCCAAGAGTTAATTTTTAAATTTCATTTGATAAGAGATTTGTTACATTGAAATATGGAAGATATTTAAATATATTATGTGTTGGGAAGGAATTGATTGAATATATTGGCTGAATTAAGTATGTAATGTTACAATTTCTAAGCCAAAGCAACGTAAATGTTTATATAAGTTCAAATTTAGTCAATATCTGTAAAAAAAAAATGAAAATTAAATCAGTAAAAGATTAGAAAATCAGAGAGAACATGACACGTAATTTAAGAAAAATAGAAATTCAAAAGAAGCTGTGAAGGAGTTATGCTTCTGGCAATAGTGGAAAAGGGAGTTCAACTATGACAATGGGAACGATTGGGAAAAAAAAATCAAAGTATAAAAAGTAGCACTATGGAACTAACAAGTCCGTGAAGACTCATATGACTTTGAACCTAGAAAGAGCAGGTCAGCAACCAGAACTATGTTTCCACTAGACCTCCACTTTTCAAGAAGGTAACTGCTAGCCAGAAGTAGCAAACAAAACACTTGAAATATGGATAGCACAAATTGAGCTGGGACATAAATTGAAAATGCATAGCAGATTTCAAAGACTTAGAAGAAAAATAAATTAATCATTAACGATTTTTATATAGGTTGTATGGTGAAATGGTAATGTTTTTAATATATTAGGCTAAATAAACTATATTATTAAAATTAATTTATCTGTTTTTTATTATTTTGGTGTGAATACAAGAATATTCTAAATTATATATGTGACTCACATTTCTTGCTTACATTATATTTCTATTAGTAGCAGTTACTTGGTAACTTTTAGTTACTTGGTAACTTTGCAGATTACCACAGAGACATCTAAAAAGCTGAGAAATTAGATCATGTTCAGCTGACTCACAGTGTAGACCAGAAAATATTAGAATTCCAAGCCTACCAAACAGAAAAAGCCCATTAGTAAAGACTACAGGGTTTAATTGGGACCACAAGCTCCTCTCTTTCTCTAGGAATGGAACTAAATTTCATTTCTAGGAACTAAAGCTCACCTTTGATTCACCTCACCCCTGAATGGGTTATGGAGAATTTGGATTGCAAGTATCTTTAGACTCGATACCTGTGAGAAGCAAGTATAAACTCTCTACTGAATTATAGTATCAAGCAGAGCTTCAATTTGTCTTTAGAATTTGTGTTTTCAATATCAAGCATACTCAATCAGAAATAACCAAATGTATGAAATGACAAGTCCTAACTTAAAACCAGGAGAAGCAATAGACAAAAAAGACAAACCAGCAAGAAATGCAGTAAAACATCATCTTCAGACACAGGCCTTAAAATAGTTAACCTGATTACGAAAAATGTATTAAGACATTATAATTAAAGTGGATACATTCAGGAAGAAATAGAGAGTTTACAGAAAACTACAAAAAGGAAACTGAAGAAGTAAAAACTATGTGAATAAAATTAAGAGCTCAGTGGATGGGTTTTGTAGGTGATTAGATGAAGCTAAAGTGTTGGCAAATAAATGGAAATATAGATTAAAGACAAATATCCATACTGAAGCAAGAAGAGAAAAGCTGAAAAATATAACAAACGGCAGAGATTTGCAGAAAAATATATGTGAGATAAAGAAATGAAGTGTTAAAAAGATATAACATATTTGCAATCTAAATCCCACAAAAACAGAAAAAAAGAAAATGGAGCAGAAACAATATTTGAAGAGCTAACGATTGAGAATTTTCTGTAAGTGATAATATATATCAAGCAACAAATTTAAAAGTTATTAAAACCCCAAGGTCATAAATAAAAATAAAAGGAAGCACACATCAATAGCTCAGAATAAAGACCAAATTCAAAGACTTATTAAAATTTAAAAGTCTTAAGAGAAAAAACAAAACTAACACTTACTTTTTAAAAAGTGATGGAAGTCAGAAGAAATGGAATGATGCTGTGGTAGGCAGAAAACGATCCCTCCAAAACTGTCCTTGTTTTAACCTGTGAATATATTAAATTACATGGTAAACAGGAATTAAAGTTATAGATGGAATTATGTTTGCCTATCAGATAACTTTAACATAGGAAGATTTTACTGAATTGTGTGGGCAGGACCCATGTAATCATAAAAGTCCTTAAGACTTTGAAATTACTAATTATAATAAAATATATAGGAACTACATCATCATGTCATAGATTTTTAGTAGAATTTTATTTTAAAATGCATTTTCCCACAAATCTAATGGTACAAATATGGGACATAACCATGTTGAACAAAGATTCTTCTTAGATAACAGAACCTTTCAAGTTTGTTCATGCTGGGAATCACCAAACATTATTTGGCTGACATAGCTATGATTTTCTTCTAAGAGATATAGTCAGAGAAACACTGAGTCATGAGGAAACTACCTTGCATTTCTCAATAACTGAAATAAGGAATTTTGAAGTTGTTGAAGGAAAATTAAATGAAATTTATTGATAAATAGAATTTCTGCATCTTTGAGACATTCTCTTGTCAAAGGTTTATGAATAGGATATTTTGTGAACAGAATATGAACAAATTAGAATGAATGCAAAAAAGTAGTCAGTAAAACTAACAATAAATATAAGTGCAACAAAAATGTTTCCTAACTATGGTGAATGATCAATAGATCTCTAAATGGTTTAGCGAGCCATATGATCTAAGTCAGTAAGCTATTAAATGAGTAACAAATTACACAGCTTTCAAAAATCCAAGGATTAACGTTTGTGTACTCTCTGAAGTTAGTTTCATTGTTGCATGCATTTTTATGATAGAGAAGGGAAGAGTATTAGGTGAAATTTAGCATTTTTTCCCTATTGGAGTATATACTTCAACTTTAGTATTTTTTAAATACTTGTTTATTTGTTTATAGAGGGGCCCACATGTGCAAGTGGATGAGGGGCAGAGAGAGAGAATCCCAAGCAGGCTCCCTGCTCAGGGCAGAGCCAGACACAAGGCTCAATTCCATGATTGGGAGATCATAACCTGAGCCGAACTCAAGAGTTGGATGCTTAATCGACTGAGCTACCCAGGCATCTCTCAGCTTTAGTAGTTTCTTAAATAAAATTTAAAACAATAAAAAGCTGATAAGGGATTAATATCCAAAATACATAAAGAATCTATATACAACTCAACACCAAAAAAACAAATAATCTCTTGAAAAAATGGGTAAAGAACCTAAACATTTTTCCAAAGAAGACTTACAGATAAAACAGACACATTAAAAGATTCTCAACATCACTAATCATAAAGGAAATGCAGGTCCACATATCACCTCACACCTGTCAGAATGGCCAAAATCAAAAAAAAAAAAAAAGAAGTAACAAGTGTTGGCAAGGATGTGGATAAGGAGGAACCCTTGTGCATTGTTGGTGGAAATGTAAATGGGTGCAACCCCTGTGGCAAACAGTATGGAGGTTCCTCAAAAAGTTAAAAATAGAAATAGCATATGATCCAATGATTCTACTACTGAATATTTACCCAAAGAAAATTAAAATACTAATTCAAAAAGATATATGCACCCCTATGTATATTGCAACATTATTTACAGTAGCCAAAATGCAAAAGCAATCCAAGTATACACTGATAGATGAACGGATAAAGAAGATGTGGTATAATCTCTTGACATATGCAACAACATGGATCGACCTATAGGATATTATGCTGTGTGAAATAAGTCAGACAGAGAAAGACAAGTACCATATGATTTCACTTGTATGTGGAATCTAAAAAACAAAAACAAAACAAAAACAAAAAACAAAACAAACAAACAACAACAACCACAAAAACAAACAAACAATCAAAAAGGAAAATCAGACCTATAAATACAGAGGACAAACTGATGGTTGCCAGAGGGGAAGGATATGGAGGGATGGGGAAAATGGGTGAAGGGAAGTGGGAGATACATGCATCCAGTTATAGAATGAATAAGTTACAGGAATAAAAGGTATAGCACAGCATAGGGAATATAGTCAATGATATTGTAATAACATTACATACACTTGTGGTCAGAGTAGCATATTGTTGTTGATTCACTATGTTGTACACATGAAACTAATGTAACATTGTATGTCAACTAAACTCAAATCAAAAATAAATAGTTGCTCTTTTATTTAGTAATTTGTTTTCCTAACTAAAATAGAAAAAGGCATAAACTTTCAGAAGACTATTTGAGTTATTTTTCTTGAACAGGAGTATCTTTCTTCCCTTTTTCTAACGTTGTATGGTTACTTTCATTACACACTTTGCTTATTCTCTTGCTCCACGATTTCAGCTTACCATTTTATACAGAGCTTCTCTTTCATTCTGTCTTACTTTCATCTGAATACTACCCAAAGCCTCACCTGGAAATTCTCATTTTCCAAAGAATTGTCCATCCCCACACCTAAATTCCTATGACCAGTTGCTCGCCATCGATCCCCTTTATGAAGTAACTTCACGTTTTATTGTGAAGTATTTTAATGTATCAACATTTGAACTTCAGTTCCTTTTTAAACTCAATGTCTCCACTGCAAGACTACTACTGGATTTAGTACAGAGTAAGCACTCTAGGTACATTCAGGTACAGATCAATCTTGGAAATCCTTGGAAGGATTCGGGACATCAGATTTTGGAGGAAAAAGATATCCTGGGAGAATCCTAGTTTGGAATGTTATGTTTTAGACCTAGTTAGTCAATTAACTCTCTGTAAGAACCATCCCCTGCAAGTCCCACCTGTGCCTCAAATTCAGTAAAATGAGGAGTTTAACTTATGGCCTTACAAAATATGATATTTTTCCTTGTTTAAAAGGTAATACATGAAAAAAAAGTAATACATGTGTTTGGAATATATGAAGAGGCATAGGATGCCAAAAAGTAATGTATAATGTAAACACCCAAAGAGAATAAATGTTATCTTTTGGTCATTTGTATTTGAAAAATGTGATAACTCGCTCAGCACAATTTTTAACAGAGCACCTGTTTAAATTAATAATTCAATACCATCAATATCTTTTGAGCACATTGTTTTAATGGTTGCAAAATATTTCATGATGTACTTGTCACATCATTTATCTATAAATTTCCTCATAGGTTTTTTCATATTAATAATGCTGAGATAAGAAAAAATATTCATAAATCTTTAAATGTGAGATGATTTTCTTCGGTTATAGTCCTAGATGTGTTTCTTAATATATGTTGTTAAATTGTTTTTGATGAATTAACAAACCAAATGACAGAGTATAGTGATACCAATCTGATACACAATTTCAAACAGTAAACATTATTTTCATCTTAACTTACTATATAATTTGATAAATTTTAAACCTGCTTATCATTATGCTATTTATCATTTGATAAAACTTAGCAGGTAGTAAGTTGAATAAAATTTTACATATTTTTTCTAGTTATTTGTTCTTGCCTGTTTGCCAGTTGCTCTCTAGAACTGTTTATATTTTTGATTCCGCCTTATAATTATGTTTTGTAACTAATGTATTGACAAATTCAAATCACTATTACACACTTTTTCATTTCTTTTTAATTTATGGCATTTTGACATACACAGTTTTAAATTTATATTATGAATTTATTGTTAGGTGCTTACATAGATTACAAATATATCCTTATAAAACTCTTTGTGTAAAACTTTCAATTCTTAAAATATAGATGTCCCCATTTCCTTCACTTTTCTAAAGGACTTAGCATTTAATATATACAGTTAAATTCATGGGAAAAGTTAACTTTTTGTTTTTCTAGTGTTTGAATTATTTTCTGCAAATAAACAAATAAAAATTCCCTAACAACAACAGCAATAGCTAGGTGAGAGATGTGATCATCTACTTAAAACAGATTAAAAAGAGTCCTCATTATTTTAAATGAGCGATTATGTTATTGGAACAGAAATAAACTTAGTTTTATTAAAATACAAGAAAACAATCTACACCCTCCCTCCCTACTTTTCAGTGATAGGAAGCAGGGGAAAGAAGAATCAGATCATTTTGCTATCAGCTTCCTTGGTATGAAGGAATGAATATAGTTGAATATCCCACAAAGGTTCATTGAAAACAAAGACTTACTTAACATAATTCTTTACACTTGGCTTGTAATACTCAAAAATAGACTCAAAAATAAATTCAGTTTTCCATTTATATTTTCAGAACTTGGGTAAGAGTAAAAACTTACTTTTAAGCTATATATATAGAGAGAGACTTAAGCTACTTATATGTATGGTAAGTTTCCATATGTATAAATAGCTTAAAATTTAAATTAAGCCATCAAACTTTTAAATCAAATAGATCCTCTTTTCATACCTTGACAAATTATCTTCATGATCACCTGGAAGACCAAGTTCAAATTTAAAACTCTCTATTCCTCACATATCCATGGCAGAAACGGCAGCAAAGGGAACCTGGGTGTCTCAGTTTAAGTGTTCAACTCTTGATTTGGGTTTAGGTCATGATCTTTCAGTGGGATCTAGCCCCCTGTCAGATTCACACTGGGTGGAGCCTGCTTGGGATTCTCTCTCTCCCTCTCTCTGCCCCTCTCACTCATGTGTACACGTGCAGTCTCTCTCAAATAAATAAATAAAGAGAGAGAGAGAGAGAGAGAGAGAACTGGCCACTGCCTACTGGCTTCTACAGCCCATAAGTTTCACCTCTTCTTTTGCCATCCCACAAGTGCATATGGACGATCCAGCTGAAGCACCTGCTCTGTCTATGCCCCGCCCCTTTAAAATAGTCACTTTTTGACTACCCCTTAAGGCCCCAGATACAAACATAGCAGTGTGGTCTGCTTTTAGAAAGAAGGTATTAGGGAAAAGCTCATCGCAAGAACCAGAAACAGGCTCTGGGCCTTTAAAGAAAAGTACCAGGTATCTGGACCATGCTCTATGACAGAGAGGGCTCTCCTCTAGATGTGAAGTTTCCCTTGGCCTGGTAACTTCTGACCCCATGTAAAAGGGTTCAGCCACAGAAGGTGAAGAGCAGGCCTCCCTAAAGTTCAAGATGCTCTTAAGTGCTGGTCTCTGTGCTTTGTAACCTTATACCTGAGTCTAAGGATGGCACTAAGATGAGGCAAAATAGAAAGGGGAAAAAAAAAAGGCATGAGAGAAAAAAACACTAGAAAACTTCTTAAATTACTCTTCCTTTTATTGGTTGTTTTCAATTACTGCAGTCTAAATGACATGTCTCTTAGAACTAAATGATGGAAATATGTTTAAAACAAACATATGCATAAAGTGTTTTAAGAAGCATGACTAATGTTACTACATAGCAGTAATATCTATCGTCAAACATTTGCAGCTCTATCCCACTGATTAGCTTCCATTTTAAACAGTGACTTACATTCATTAGGGTTCTATTTTTCAAGTATTATGGTTTCATGCATAGCAATTTCAAAGCAACAATTTTTGGAAATATTAGGAATGGAATATTTCAATAAGAGATCATTTTGTTCATGCTGGTTTGCATGCGATAAGCTCTGTCTATATAGAAATCTTTACCAATAATAAGTCTATAATTTGGTAATTTGGTCTATAATACAAATTGCGAAGCAAACACAAAAGATGTGTCTCCTATTTACTTCCTTGAGTTACAAATTATTTCTATCCTATTATGCTAATTGGGGCTGATATTTCAACTATTTTCTATAATAGAGAAAAGAAAATAATGATTAAACAAATGTGGTACATCCATACAGTAGAATACTACACGGCAATAAAAAAGAATGAATTATTGATGTTAACAAAAACATGGATGGATGTGAAAAACACTCTGTTGAAGGAAAAAAACAGCCAAATATAAACGGTATACATGATATGATTCCATCCATGCAAAACTCTAGAAAACTCAAGTCTAACTTATAGTGATCAGATAGGTGGAAGGGTACAGGGAAACAAAAATATTCTATATACTATTAAAGTGGTGGTTATATAGATGAATACATTTGCTGAATCCTATTCAATAATATGAATAAAATTAATTTATTTTAATAATGCAAATTACACATGAATATTTTAGAATGTTACCATTCGGATAAGACCAGTGCTATACATAATTACAAAGCAGGATCAATCCACGCCATTCCCCCTTTTTAAAAATTATTCCATCTTGATCCCTTCAGCCATTTGGAGTCTCTCATTGTTATGATGCCTACTGTGAAACCTGTTGTCCACCAGAAACAAACAATCAAGAAATCCAAACATTTTAAACCATTCTATATGGTAGGAGTGTGTTGACAGTAGGGATTCCATCTTTGGCCTTTGATCTTATTCATGTCAACACAATGACCTCCCTCAGAGCTATCTGCTCCAGGACACTTAAATTTAATATATGCCCAGACCAGAATGTGGGAAGCCTTGTTCTGATGTTTCCTAAAGTTGTTTAGGTTACTAGAGATAACATAGTTTCTTCTCCACTCTCCCCTCTGGTGCACAAATGGCTCCACAAGATCTGTAAATGGTAAATTCTTTCACCTCACCACAATGACCCCTGCACATCCCCTTGCTCTGTAAAATCTGTGGATTAAGAGCTAGGCTTTCCAGAAGGAGAATACCTGCATAGTGTAAGGATCATCCACCCTCCCAGTTTCACCTGCCAGTAAGTTACCCTGAATAAAACTATCAGAATGGTATGGAGTAGTTTGCTTCATTTTTTGGTCTAAAAGTGCCTTCTCAGTCTGGAGGATACTTTACTGTCCCTCCTCCACCTTCTAACATAAATCTTTGTATGTTACTATAAGGCCATATATTTTGGACATATTTACGCTATAGTTTTGAATTCCAGTAAGCATATCTCTCTTTTACACCATGTTTTTCAATCAACTGTGAAATGTTGTGGGAACTAGAAAGATGAAAATCAAGAGTTGTTTTTTTTAATGCTATTAGCCAAATAGAAGATGACTGACCTTTTTCTCTGAAGTAGGCTTCTTATGACTTATCACTGAGTTTAGGCTTCCGAGTACACTACAAGTTAGATCAGAGTCTTAGAGAAGACCAATCTAGATGAAAGGAAAATTAGAGACTCCTACCTATCAAGTCCTCATAGAGAGAAAATGGAAAACAGAAGTCAAAAGTTTTAAAATTTTAAAGAATGTCATATTCTAAGAAATTACATATAACAATCTTCTCTCAAGGGGAAGGCAGCCATGAATAGACAGAGAAGCTAAGACAAGAAAATGAACACACATTCCCTCACAGATCTAAGGGATACTTGTCTCTAAAAGCAAGATTGCACCTCTGTCTTCAGGGATCCCGAGCAGAAGTCAAGAGCTGGCCTACATACATGGAGAAATACTATTTCTCTGGAGGTGAGTATCAAGAAATCTCTGTTCAGAATAAATCCACTCTTCTGAAGTTTTGTCAACAGAATTCAAAGATGGGTTAAGATCACAGTATTTTAGGCTTTCAACAGTGGAGGTCAAGAGAGTGTCCAATTGCTCATACAATTAGAATAAAGCTCCTGCCACAAACAGTTGAGTCAGGAAGTCCCAGGCAAAGCAAGCTTGATACTATGGCCTAAGTTTTTAGGCTGAAAGCATATTCAGCAATGAGTACCAGTAAGAAAGAAGGAAGAGAGAGATAAGAAATTTCTCATTTTCTCATCTATGGTACTGAAGACTAGAAGATGACATAACATCTTTCAAACTTTTGGAAAAAAAAAAAAGAACTGGGATGCAGGAAACAAATATACAGCTAAGATACACAAATATTCAGGTGGAAGAAAGGCACTTGAGACATTCTAGGATTCAGAAAGCATTAAATGTGTACCTTTTCTTTAAAAAAATTACTCATGAGTGCACTCCATAACTCATTTTCTCAAACTCTATTTTATACTAGCTCTTAGTTGTGCTCATATTATGCTCCCATTATTGCTAAAGGAAAAAAAATATACTGTTCTTGGTTCTTTCTGCTCTGAGAGCATCCCATTAGTTTAATGCCATATTTTTCTTTGTGCATCAGAGGACCAGCCTCCTAAAGAATAGTTGGCACTGAAGTGAATGGACTTCATGTTCATCTTGGAAGAATACATCAAACTATAGTATAAAGAAATAATTCCTGCCTCACCCAACAGGAGTTTCTTCACTGTTGCCATGCTGTGTGCTCATACATATGAATAAAATCTTATACATTGAGATTTTACTTACAGGTTTTACGTACTTTTGACTCTGTGAGAATAAGGAAAAAATGGAAAATAAAGAGTGTGATCAGATAGTGGGTGGCAGTTATTGCCCTGCATGAAGTTGTTGAAATCAGTTATGAATAACATTCTTCAATACAATATTATCCAAGAATTGACAGGGCTCTCAAATGGTGATGATGACTTCATAATCACAAAACATTCCTATGAGTTAGGTATAACATGATACATGCCCAATGAATTAACTTTGCATGGAGAATTCCACAGTAAGCTTCAATAAAATATGATGTGCATGGGGCTACATAAAATACATTGTGTATGTTTATAATGAGCTGTGCAAGGAGGACTAAATCTTCAGGGGGGATGAAACTAAAATTTTAAATAATGCTAAATATGAAAAATAGGTATAAAAGCAAAACAAACAAAAATAACATAATTTTAGTTGTGTTTAGAGTTAGACAAATGAGAAAAACAAACAAAATAAACATTGAACTAATGTTTTTGGCGAGTGGTACAATGTTAAAGGTTAAGAACCCTTGATTTTCTAAACAAAAATTTTGCTGGCATTACATTCATGAAACAAAATATGCCTTTGTTAGCCATGTATCAAATACACCTTCACAAGAGGAATCTAATAGTGGAAATTCCTCTGTATAAAAGTGACTTCAACTTTTTAGAGGTGCTCAAGCATATTCAAGCTACTGGGTTATGGTGCAAAGAATTGAATAGCTACATGGCTGAACTAAATGACCTCCAAATGTCTTTCAAATTCATAGACTTAGGTATTTTTCAAAGATAAAAATCTCACGTACTTTTTTCTTCCCTTACTTCTAACTTCTTTAAGAAATACAAATATTTATTGGCATTCATGTGGGACTCAACTAAAGGAAACATTATATCTTAACTAATGCCAGTGAATAAAATAAAAATACTTCAAATTGCTGACAATTTTTCTAGCTCATAAGAACCAAAATGACAGAAGATATCATATTACTTTCCAGAGAAATTATAACTAAAGTATATCATTACTGTCATCTGATGCACTTATGGAAGATTTATTTATCTCTGAGGAGTTACACTGGTGACAACAGATTGAAATGGGTGTGGCCAGTGTTTATAAATGGGCTTGATTTGCTAGACATATGGAAGAAAATTATATTTGATTCATTCCAAAGTGTATCAAATGTAATGTGAATGACAACTAACCTCTTCCTACAAGAAAAAGCCATCTGTATAAATGTAGATCTATTTTCAGTGAAAAAAGGATAAAGGATGGCAAACTATCTCTCTCATCATGCTTACAACTGACCTTGAGTTGGTCTGCACATACATTTATTTTAGAAAGTTTTCTTCCATTTATTTTCACCAAGTTATTGCCTCTGCTCTCCCCTCCTGCAAATACAAAGTAACCTTGTTATAATTCTGGAGATAAAGAGTACAATTTTGTTGTAATGGTTCTATTTTAAAGAGTACGTTCCAATCTATATGTTTGAATCTATGTCCTTTGTGCAATTTAATGTCGATTTCTCTTAAACCACATTTAAAACATTAAAATAAACCTAAAGCTGAAGTACAAAAGGATGTTCCATATTTATTGAGAAGTCTTCGTTCATTTCCAAACTGAAAGGAATTTCTTTTTTTAGATGAAAATAGGAAATCGATGTATTTAGGTTTTCACATTTACATTTTTTTAAGTTAGGACAGGATGTACTATAGGAAAAAAAAGCTTCCATTTTTCTTTATGTAAATTTTAAAGTTCGAAAGCAACTTGTTATTTTAGACAGAAACATACAGACGTCAAATTTTCCCTCCTACTACTAAACATTTAGAATACTTATAAACATCCATTAATGCAGATTGATCATCTGAAAACAAGTGAAAAAGCTGAACAAAATAGGTATAAATTGGAAGCACTGTATACATTTCAGCAAAATAGCCCATTATTCAACAAATAATACCTATTCCCCGAAATTATGTGAGAATCTATTTTTACTTTACATTTATGGAGAGACTAATTTTCTAATTATAAGTTACAATCAAGTGGCCTCCAAAAACACTATATAGTCATATCACATATATATGGATCTCTTAGATCATATAAAATTAATGAAGGAAGTTGCTATAACTTATGGAAGTTAGAACCTTATTATTCCATAAAATCTAGTTACTTTGTTTCATGTGTGAACAGACTTTCAACCATTTCCAACATTTACTCTCAAAGGGTATCTTGAATATTGAAAAATTTGAAAATATTTTATGTTTTCTTTGTGCTTCCCCAACATTGATACCCAGCTGTATCATATGCATATAGATATACCTTTGGCTGAAACCAAAAAAGCAGTTTGGTCTTGGCATGCAAAGGTTTTTTCTCTACTGTTGATAAATATAGTTTAAAAGTTAATAAATTAAAGAAGTATATCTATTAGCCAACTAAATTAAAGAAGTATATCTATTTTTTTTATTTAAAAAAAATTTTTTTTAACGTTTATTTATTTTTGAGACAGAGAGAGACAGAGCATGAACGGGGGGGGGGGGGAGGGGGGGGCAGAGACAGGGAGACACAGAATCTGAAACAGGCTCCAGGCTCTGAGCAGTCAGCACAGACCCCGACGCGGGGCTCGAACTCACGGACCGCGAGATCGTGACCTGAGCTGAAGTCGGACGCTTAACCGACTGAGCCACCCAGGCGCCCCAAAGAAGTATATCTATTAACCACAGTAAAAATAATGTAAGTGACAGGAAGTTATTTTTATAAAAACATACCCAATTCTCTTCCTAGGTGTTGACTTAATTATATTCCTCACCTTGATGTTCTTCTCCTGTTCCTTAACTATTTCTTTCCACAACAACATTATCATAATATTATAATATGTGTATATTAACCCTCATCAAGATCATTTATTTGAATTATTATTTTACTTGCCACTTTAATATTATATATTCTTTAATCAAATCTCAACATATATAAAACTGAACTCATTACACTGCTCCAAACAGACCTTGAAAATGTTTTGGTTTCATTGAAGATTTTTTGGTTTTGGTATAATTCTGTTTGGTTTATTGTAATTTATGTTATAATAATACACTCTTGCATAAATCCCCATTAAAGTCCCTTACAGTGTGAGACATTCACTTCATATTTGCTAAAAAATAAATTGATGAATTGATTGAATAATATAGGTGAAACGTAGGCACACATAAAAGCATTTTCCACTTACTAACTAATCAATACTTTTCACATGTATGAACATGTTTCGCTTTAAAGATTATCGTCTTTGGAAATTTTAACTCGGCCCTAAAAGAGGAATATTTTATTTAATTATTTTCTAACTTATGATGGAAATTGAATGAGGATGAGAAAGAGAAGGTATGTTACTATACCATGTTAATCTTTGTTCTTGTTATATTACTCTAACATTATCAATGATGCTATGATAAAGAATGAAGAATGAACGAAAGATCCCAGGATCAGGTTTGTTTTGACTTGCCAGAATCTTAGAGTAATTTTAACATTAAAAAGACATTAAGTATCACCCATTGCAACCCATCTATTTTATGACTAGGAAAGTGAGGGTATGGAAATGACATTCTTTTACGAGGAGCACATATATGTAAATATCACATGTCACTGTACAGTGTGGACTACTAGCAAATTGCCCCCTATCTGTAAAATATCCTTTACCATATATTGTTTTCACAAAAATATTTCTTGAAATTCCACCTAAGAAACTTATTTCAGGTATATGAATAAATGAGGCACACACATACTGACCTATTTCTTATAATTGTACATTTTAGGGGCACCTGGCTGGCTCAGTTGGTGGAGCATGTGGCCCTTGATCTTAGAGTTGTGAGTTCAAGCCCCACATTGGGTGCAGAGATTACTTAAAAATAAAATTATTTTAAAAAATTGTATCTTTTAAATTTTTATTTCTGGTATAAATAAAAGTTTCAAATATAAACTTAGTATGTTGTTATTTTATAACCTAAATACTTTGAGAAAAGCAGCATCTACTATTTAGGACTTATCCAAGAAAGAGGGTATAATTTTGTCTTTGAAAAGTTAACAAGGAAGAGCAGAAACTTTAGCAGGAATGATTGAGTTGAATTTTTAACATATTTTGATATTTGGATCACGTGAGAATCCATAAATTATGTGCTACACTGAACTTTTGTTGAACAACATAACATATGGAAAATCTGTGATCTTCTGCAGGGTTTTCTCTTCACAAGCATCACATCATGTTGAAAAGCCTCTCCCTCCTAAGAGTCCAAAACAGCATTATTTTATGGCCTTATTCTATCAAAATAGATTTATATAAACTGAAAAACAAACATCAATTCCATGATCAGAAAGTCATAAACGATTTATTTTTTTTAAGTTTATTTATCTAATTTTGAGAGAGAAAGAAACAGTGTGACCAGGTGAGGGGCAGAGAGAATACCAAGCAATATGGTGCTGTCTGCACAGCCTGATGCGGGGCTGGGGCCCAACAAAGCGTGAAATCATGACCTGAGCTGAAACCAAGAGTCGGACACTTAACTGACTGAGCCACCCAGGCACCCCAACAATAATTTTTAAATTCAATGGCATAAAACATATTTTTATTTAGAAAAATTAAATATCTGTTCCTATGTCCTTCTGCAAAAAAACTTCAAAGTCTTCTAGGTGTCTAAAGCTTCAAAATAATTCCTATCAAACTGGTTGGTCTCTGGTGGCTATATTAAGATTTAATCCAGTTCATAAAGACAAATAGCATCTTTCCTTACAGGGAAAAGATGAACTGAATTCATGTCTTAAATATTCATTTTTGATTCAAGGTAATGGACAATATTTTATATCAAAATGGATAATTATTTACCTCTCCAAGCATCTTTTGTTACCTGACAACATGCAACAATTGTGTTACTACACAGCTTGCACACTCATAGTCCTCATCATTTGAATATTAAAGGTTTATATGGATCCAGTGCATTTTTTAAAGCACTACCTTAAAATGGTAATTATTTTTCATTGCCAAACTTTATGCTTATTTATATATTTTAATTCTCAGTAAAGTATCTCTTTGGTAAGTTTATGCAAATACCTTCTGTCATATGCAAAGAATTTTTACTCCTGTAGTCCTTATTAAATACCTCCTTTGATGAATTTAAGGCAATAGAACAGGCACTGATAGAAACAATGAAAATATCATATAGTGTAAGCAACTTTTCTAATTTTTCAGTAACAAAGTAGTGGTAAAGTCTACTTGTGATCTGAGAAAATATACCTATTAAGATATGTATACATTAACTTACTCAATTATCAAAAGTTATTGAGCCTCCAAAATGGAGCTATTATGATGCAAAATAAAATATATATCTCCCGTTTTTAAAGATATTTCAGATGACTAGAAAAAAAGATATATATTATTTAATTCAATGGAGTATGTGGATATATAAAATAATTGAGTTACATTTTAATTAAGGGGTGAGCCCTAAAATCAATACTTACATGTCAATACTATAAAATCCAAAACAACATTAAAAATCTCTTGAACCATTCATAAAATACTTTATACATAGTTTTGTGCAAACTTTCATGTATGCAAAAATATAAGAAACTCTTGAAATGGTATAAAGGAAGAAACAAGAAGTATGTTTTGCAGCAGATCTGGATGTTTGATCCATTCTCACTTTATGCCAATCGTGGAACAGATAAATAAGAAGATAAATAAAAAGATGGGTCAAAATTCTAAATTCCTTGTGGCCTTCAGTGTTTACAACATTCCATTTTAATGTTAATCCTAACTTAATTTAACATAAGCAAAAATTTTGTTTTTATAAGGATTCTACAAGTTGGGTGGGATTGGCTTTCAGGTAGGTTCAAGTCTTTTGGAAACTGGAATGTGCATGTATATCTATCAATCTCTCTCTTACATAGGCTGGGGTCAAGTGGGAAATATTCTTACTCAATATTTGAACTGATTTTGAGAGATGAGTAGGATTTAGCCAAGCAGAGAAATGAGCAGAAGCACTCACTAGGCAGAACATGCAAAGGCACCCAGGCATGAGGAGACACAGCATTGCCAAGGCACAACAAATCGTCCAGTGTGCCTGGGGCACAGGTGTGAGGGGAGACTGCCAAATGATAAAACTGGAGAACTAATCACAAAGCAGATTATAAAGGGTCTGGTATGCCAAGTTAAGGGGTTTGGATTTGGTCCTGAAGGTAACAGGGAGCCATTCATCAAACAAAACTCAACTCATTGTATGAAATTAAGAACTGGTAGAAAAATGAAAAATGGATGCTAGTACAATTCATCTTCTCCATGTAATAATCAGTTTTTAGAAGATAAGGCATAATGTAGAAACTTGTTGAATCACTATGTTGTGCACCTGAATTTAATATAATGTTCTATGTCAACTAAAAAAAAAAGATAAGGTATATTAGCAACACTAAACATGACTTGTCTTCTTTTTCTACCTAGTAGAGAGGCTTCAAAGCAATGATACAGTCAAGAGTGAAATTATATTGGGTAATTCACAGTCACAATGACATATTAGAATATAAGAATACAGTAGTGCTGTGGGGGATGGGATGCATACAAACAAGATTCTTCAATTACAAACAAAATATTTGAAATATTTGAAATAATTCACACTTAATAAGTCATTGAGCTTTGCTACAATGTGTCTGACTGCCTCTAGATTTTCATATAAGTCCAAAATTGAGTTGTATGACCATTAAAATTAAATTGCTGATGAATACATAATATGGGTCAAATCTAGTATGCCAACATACATTACTTGAATTTTTATTAACATGATAAATGTAAATAAAAAATTACATATAAAATGGACAGATAAGCCTTTAACCCAGGCTCTCCTATTTCTAACAATATGACCTTGATGTCAGTCTTTACTAACTGATATGAGAAAGGGACCAATACCCACCTTTTAATGTTCTTGAGAAGGTTGAGTGAAATAACATATACAAAGATCCCTGAACAAATAACAAAAAAAATATAAATCAGTATTTCATTAAATGTATTTTGAATGATAGGCACTATTAGTGGCTTTTGACTTAGTATAAATGGAGAACAGTACAGTCTTGTGGAGTCAAGAGAAAGCTTTATTGAAGAGGTAGAAATCACACACATACACAAAATGCCTGAGTGATTTTTTTAAACTTATGTCACATTGTTAAGGTTATACTATACACAGAGAAAATCAATTGGGAAGTTGCTAAAAAGCAGACTAAAATTTAAAGAAGCTGAAAACTACTATAAAAGAAAGGTGGACTCTACATTGTCATTGTTACTCTTACACAAGTTACTGTTGTCGCTGCAAAATAGAGCTGGAAAGATTTGATCTTGCCATGAGTAACTATCTTCCCAAAGCAAAATGTTCACCCATGTGTAGTGAATTACAATGCCCCAAGGTACAACTTAGTAAATTGCTTCTTTTTTAGGCATTGACTGGAACCCCTGAAGAAAAATAAAATCATTGTGTGCTAGTGAACTCTGTGTTCCCAGACAAATTGTTTCCTATAGGATTAACGTAACAAAACAAACTTGTATGTCTATGGTGTATTATCCTTTTTTTCCTTATAAAATGACCCAGAGGTTTATAATTGCTTAAGGTCATACTTATCGTCACTCTACCTAAAAGAGTTAGAAATGGGAAAGAGCATTATTCTTTCACCATTTAGGTATGAATTCAGTCACAGAGAAAGAAATCACCTGCATCAGAGAATCAGTATTAATAGTAAGTAATTTTACATCAAGCCTAGAGTACAACAGCTCTTAGAAACATTGTATGAATTAAATGAAATACTCTGAGATACTCTTGAATTTTATTTTATTCATTAAAGTTTTTAATTCTTTTTTTTCTACATAGTTTTGAGACTTAGTACTACCAGAAATGCACACAAAAAATGTGTACTTTGCAATGTTGCAGGATTGACACTCTCACCCATGAAAATAAGGAAGCCTTTAGAGGCTTCATGATTTCCGTAAATGTACAATTTAAGATAAACTGTAGAATCTATTTTGCAATCACATTTTAATGATCAAAAATTTACAGGCAAAGTAACATAACTAAATATTAGAAATGTGATAATCAGACTTCTGAAACATGCTATAAAACACAATTGAACTTATATATAACCTTTTATTATGATTTATGTATATCTATAAAATATTATTACTTTATCTCCACCTCCATAGCTCTTGATATAGTTGATGAATTTTTGCTAAAGTTCAGATAATAGATAACAAGAATAATTCTGATTCGTACTGTCAACATAACTTTGGGATATTTTATCAACAGCCCTCTGGGTCCATCCATATGAAATTCTTCAAAGTCCATCCATCATGCACCAAGAGAGCATACAAGCACATTTTTCTCTGCATCATCTGTAAAGTCTTAGCTACATTTGAGATAGACTTTTTAAAAATTTCATTAAGTTTTTATTTTTATTCCCACATAGTTAACATACAGTGTTATATTAGTTTCAGGTGTACTGTATAATGATTCAACAATTCTTTACACTGCTCAGTGTTCAAGATAAGTGCGCTCTTTAATCCCTGTCACCTACTTCACCTATCTCCCCCACCCCTCCACCCCCGGTTCTCGTCTGGTAACCATCAATTTGCTCTCTCTAGTTAAGAGTCTGTTTCTTGGTTTGTCTCTCTCTCTCTCTCTCTTTTTTTGTTCCCGCCTTTGTTCCTTTGCTTTGTTTCTTAAATTCTACATATGAGTTTGAAATCATATGGTATTTGTCTTTCTCTACTATTTCACTTAGCATTATACTCTCTAGCTCCATCCATTTTATTACAAATGATGAGATTTCATTCTTTTTTCTTTATGTCGAATAATATTCCATTGCATACACACACACACACACACACACACACACACACACACACACACATACCAGATCTTCTTTATCCATTCATCTACTGATAGACACTTGGGCTGCTTCCTTTGGATATTGTAAATAATCCTGCAATAAACATATGGGTGCATATATCCATTTGAATTAGTAATTTTGTATTTGGGTGAATACCCAGTAGTGCAATTACTGGATTACTAGGGTAGTTCTATTTTTAAATTTTTGAGGAACCACCCTACTGTTTTCCACAGTGGCTGCATTACCACCAACAGTGCACAAGAGTTCCTTTCCTCCAAATCTTTACCAACACTTGTTGCTTGTTTTTTTTTTTTTTTCTATTTTAGCTATTATGACAGATGTGAGGTGATAGCTCATTGTAATTTTGATGTTGAGCATCTTTTCATTTGTTGGCCATCTTGACAGACTTTTGTATGAAAAATTAGTAGAAATCAATTCCTATACATATTTGTGCTTGAATTATCTTACTCTTTAACATTTCCTTCTCTGCCCAATCAACCAAAATTTTCTAACTATCTTGATACCAATTGATAAATAGAACATAAAATAATTGGGAAAACGTAGGATCTTGAAGATTTAACACGAGGGAACTCAGGAATCCTAGATTTTAATCCCTATCTGAGAAAATAGTAATTTTCTTGAGCTGTTAATGTGAAGACTGCTTCATTCATTCATTCATTCATTCAACTTTAAGGTAGTAATTCTTTCCTATAATTATTACTTATTTTGAACACACTATATACCAAGAACTAGGTTAACCTTTGGAGGACAAACAGGGAACAAGACATGATAATTGCCCTGAAGATGTTTACAATACACTGAAGCAGTGGATCTTAAACATTTTTTATTGTTAATTCTGTATCTTATTTTAGTTACAATCCATCCTCTTATAGATGTGTAGTCATTTTATTAATAGTAATATTATATTGATATCACCCAATTTTTTAAACTTACATTAAACAGTTAAGATAATCATTGAATAATATATTAAACATAACTTATTTATGCATGTTATAAAACACTTTTGTTCTTTATAAAATATTATTGGTAACATTTTAAAATAGGAAATTTTGGGGCGCCTGGGTGGCTCAGTCGGTTAAGCGTCCGACTTCGGCTCAGGTCATGATCTCACGGTCCGTGGGTTCGAGCCCCGCCTCGGGCTCTGTGCTGACAGCTCAGGGCCTGGAGCCTGTTTCGGATTCTGTGTCTCCCTCTCTCTGACCCTCCCCCATTCATGCTCTCTCTCTGTCTCAAAAATAAATAAACGTTAAAAAAAATTTTTTTAAATAAAATAAAATAGGAAATTTTGACTATTTCATGACATTATAAAATACAAAATTAAATCTTGTGATATGATGATTCTAGAGTTTCAATCTAAGTTTATTTATTTGAAATTTTAATTTTTATTGAGTTTCAAAACTAAATATTTAACTTAAAAATGATAAACAGATCTTCATGTCAAGCATGTGCTGTTGATGTCAATTACTAAATATGAATACTGTCCACTGATTCATTGAATCAATTACATAGGAGTTTAAAATGTTAGCTAAAACATTTCTACTTTTGATGATATCAGTTGGTTCCTGTCAAGATATCTGGAGGATATTGTATATACAAATGTTCAAAAAGTGAGCCAAAATCCAATGCATTTTTTCTTTCAATGATTTTTTTGAAATGTTAATAAATTATATTTCCCAGTTTATTTTTAAAATAAATATGCCAGTGTGGATGTTTGGCACAGATTGCATCCTTGTATCATTTTTGACAGCTAAATCTCATAATACTGGAGACATACAAACATCTTTTACGTAAAAACATATATATGTATATTTTATGTATGTGTGTGAATATGTATACATACACATATTCTCTTATTCAGTTTTTTTTCCCCCCTAAAGAATATTTACTTGGTCATTCATTTTCAAAACTACACTTAGAGTGCTCGCTTCGGCAGCACATATACTAAAATTGGAACAAAACTACACTTAGATTAGAAGGATAAAGTCTGGGCTTTTTAATGTAACATACCATTGATAGCTATTTGTCATCACAGGTAAGATACACAATTTGTAATATTTCTTTTTTTTATTATTATTATTTTTTAAATTTTTATTTGAGAGAGACAGAGAGAGAGAGAGAGACAGAGCATTTGCAGGGGAGGGGCAGAGAGAGACGGAAACACAGAATCTGAAGCAGGCTCCAGGCTCGGAGCTGTCAGCACAGAGGCCGACACAAACTTGTGAACCACAAGATCATGACCTGCACCGAAGTTGGCTGCTTAACCGCCGGAGCCACCCAGTCATTCCTGTAATATTTCCTTTTTATTACAGAAGAAACACGAATGATTTTCATAGAGTTCAATAACAGTTTTAAATTAGAATTAATTATTATTATTTGTTATTTTGGCATAATTTTAGCTTTAAAATATAGCTACTAAAATAGTACAGAGTTCCCTAATAGACTTGGTTTTTTGGGTTTTTTATTTATTTTTTCCTTTTTCCACTCCAGGATCTAGTCCAGGATCCAGTCCAGGATCCCATCTCCCATTTACCTACCTCCTTCACATCCTTTCTGTGGCAAGTTTCAGCCCTTCCTTATCTTTCAAAATTGGACACTTTCAAGGAGTATGAGCCATTATTTACAAGAATGATCCTCCATTAGGATTTTCTCATGGACACCTACGATTTGATTGAGGTTCTCTATTTTGAGCTAGACTACCACAAAATTATGTGATATAAATATGATATAAATAAGTATTCTGATGGTTGATGTAAACTTCATCATTTTATTAAGGTGGTATCTGCTGGTTTCTAAACTATAAAGTTACTATTTTAATATTTGCCACTAACAAACATCATGTGGTACATTCTTTGATACTGTACAAATATTGTTTCCCATCCATATTTATACAATAATTTTAGCTTCCATTGGTGGATCTTGCCTGCAACAATTATTACTGTGGTGCCCTAATGGTGATTTTTTTCTTTCTCTAATTCTGTTATACTTTTACTAATTGGAATGTTCTGTGAGGATCAGCTGTCCCTTCTTCCCACTGTATGCTTTTAATCAATTATTTATAACAATATGGACCCATGGATACTGATTTAATATTATGGATTATATTACAGTATGATCAATTTATTTTGTTGCTTAAATTGTTCCATCTTTGGCCATTGGAAGCTTCTTTCTGCTAGCTCTGTGTCCTTTCAATGTGCCCCTAAACTTTTTGAATCCTTCCTACTACAAGATGCTCCAGACTCATTTTATATTTTCCCATACACAGCACCAGCATCTAACAATTTTCCAAGAATCCTTGGTTCCTTTTATTGAAGAATAGACTTTAGGTATCAAGATCTGGGCACTAGACATGCACAGTGCTATTAGAGTGTCATTGCTCAAAGACCCTAAGAGATACCTGTATCTAGCTGTATCTGGCTGTATACTAGCCAACACATTTATCTATCTATCTATCTATCTACCTATCATAATCATCATCAATTTATCACATCTAGACTTAAAATATGAGTTCATACTGGGGTGCCTAGGTGACTCAGTTGGTTAAGCGTATGACTCTTGGTTTCAGCTCAGGTCATGATCTCATGGTTTCATGAGTTTGAGGCCACACCAGGCTCTGTATTGGCAGTGGGGAGCCTGCGTGGGATTCTCTCTCTTTCCCTCTCTCTCTGTCCCTCCATGCCTCATGCTGTCTCTGTTTCTCTCAAAATAAATAAATAGATAAAAATAAATAAAATAAAATATGAGTTCATACTGATACTTCTGATTCCAATCCAATACCAAAGATTTCATGCTGTCTTCCTCCCATTTCTTATTTGTAACATTTTTCTCCATGAAAAACCTAGCTTTAATTCTATACAATATATTAATTATTTGTTCAACACAAGCATAACATAAAAGAAGTTTCAGAATTTCTTACAAAATTTCTAACCACATTACAGTATTTATATACAGTTTTAAATCTTTTATTAGCTTTCAATATCATTTCTAAATACTATTTTTAAGTGACTTAGGTTAAGTCACTTGCCCTGTGTTGTGTAAATTATTTCACTTTGCCCTAAAATTAGAAATATGTGGTATGTGGTTTTGGTGATTTAATTATTGTTTGATTTTTTTTTACTACAAATATTAATTTGTTTTATCTTAATTTTTTCAGAGAGAAAGGGGGAGAGAATCTCAAGCACGCTCCATGCCCAATGTGGAGCCCAATGCAGGACTTGACCTCACAACCCTAAGACTATGACCTGAGCTGAAATCAAGAGTCAGACGCTTAACCAACTGAGCCACCCAACACCCCAGAATATTTTGATAGCACTATTGGATCCTGATTATCTAACTCTATCATTAGAAGCATTTTAAAAATAATATTTTTATTATCCTAGCATTCAGTATTTCTCTCCACTCAGTTTTATTCATTGTTTTCTATTTGATGTCTGCCCTTACTATTTGATGCTTGTACAGTTTATTTTGCTTAATTTTAACTGGTTCAACTATTAATCCAAATAATCATTCCATCTTATGGGCATCTTAACCTGCCAGTTAGAACATAATATTTTTGTGTAAAAGTTTAATAGACCAAATTTAGGAAATCGTCACGAAAAAAATGATCAGCATATTCCAAATTTAATCTCTCCTCTTGTATTACTTTACTGGTGCTTGTACTACTGCTCATTCTGAATTTACAGAGTGGTTGGTCTGTCTCCTCACTTTTATCTCATAGTTTTAAACTGTAGGCCTTAGCACCAAATAAATAAACAAATAAAAGAGAAATGTCATTCCTTTGACATTTTTGGTGGAAAATCAAAAAAGACTATACACTATTTTATTTTTCACATTTGCTGTGCAGAAACCCAGCCAACACCGAGCTTTTTATACATAGAGGAGAAATTAAATGTCCTTTCCAACACTGACATTCCACTTCTCTTTGTGCCAGTCGCTTGTTTACCAAAAGAAATATGTTGTCATATAAATCTCTCACTACAAGAGAATATCAAGTGACTAAGTGGTTTGCTCAGAAGAAAATGAATCCATTTCAGTGACAGCATTAAATATTTTTCAATCAATTCAAAATGTAGCATTGAAAATAAACAGGCAAAATGACTTAATTATATTGAACAACAACAAATATAAAAACTCAGGTCCTTAAACTGAAATAAAATGCAATTATATATATATTTCTCTTTACCATTTCTACATAGAATATTGTTTTAACTTACTCAAATCTGTATTTGGTTTATTGCTCTTCTCCATTTATTTAATTTTTTTAATGTTTATTTACTTTTGAGAGAGAGACAGAGCATGAGCAGGGGAGGGGCAGAGAGAGAAAGGGAAACACAGAATCTGAAGTAGGCTCCTGGCTCAGAGCTGTCAGCACAGAGCCTGACGCGGGCTCAAACTCACTAACCATGAGTTCATTACCTGAACATAGTCGGATGCTTAACTGATTGAGCCACCCAGACACTCCCCTCCAACTTTTTTCCATTTAATGTAAGATGGTATTTTGAGGAGTAGAAGTAGCTTATGTACAACAGTGCCGATAAAATGAATTGGTTCAGAGGTACATTAAGAATTGCATATAACGAATCTCTGTTCCTGAAAAGAGGCTGGGGCACTGAAGTTTGGAAATAAGGGGGTAAAGGAAAACATAAAGTTGGCAAATATATGATACGTAAACTTTGTGCCGTTACTCAGCCTTCCCCAACTACGTTCTTCTTTATCTTGTCTCACAGATTACTTATGTAAGGTTGTCTTTCTCACTTATGGACTTCAGTAAAACAAACATCAGGCAGGTTTTGGAATCTAATTTCATGAACATTGAACAAAAGAGTATAGAAGATGGTTCCCACTTGGGATGTACCATAAGCAACAGGAAGTAAGAGAGGAGAGAGAGCCAGGAGAAACATGCTTCCTCCTTTGTCTTTAACCTGGTACAATGAGTGGTGTAGTTTCTCCTTTCAGTCCTTCCACAGCAACTTTGTCTGCAACTCACTGTCTCTTCAGGTAGACAGCATGATAATATAATCACACTGCTTCATATCTTTCTTTGCTTCATTTTTTTTTCATCAACTCATTATCTTTGGCTTGTACATCTCAAATGAAGTGTTAGCACTTTAGTTATTAACTTGTGCTCTTGCTGAAAGAGGAGTAAGTTTAAGGAAGAAAATAACAACTCCACACAAATGAAATGCTATCTGTAGGTATCCCCATTTCTTTTATAATTTATTTAATTTCTTTTGAAAAAAAATGAGAAGAAATCTACTAAGAACTATAAATGGATGGTAAGCAATTTCTTATCCATAGTCAGATTGTTTCTTCACACGTGGTCAATCCAGTTATGTTTCGATTTACTGTTTGCTGGCATATCTTTTCCTGTCCTATTACTTTTCATTTATTTGTGTCTTTTGTATTAAAAATGGGTTTCCTGTAGGTTGCTTATAGTAAGAAGTTTTATTTTTATTCAATCCAACAATCTTAAATGGTGTTTTCAGACTACTGTGTTTGATGTGAATATCAATATAGTTTTTTTTTTTTTTTTTTTTTTTTAAATTCTTTTTTCAACATTTATTTATTTTTCGGACAGAGAGAGACAGAGCATGAACGGGGGAGGGGCAGAGAGAGAGGGAGACACAGAATCGGAAACAGGCTCCAGGCTCCGAGCCATCAGCCCAGAGCCTGACGCGGGGCTCGAACTCACGGAGTGCGAGATCGTGACCTGGCTGAAGTCGGACGCCCAACCGACTGCGCCACCCAGGCGCCCCTCAATATAGTTTTTTAAATTTATCATCTTGTTACTTGTCTCGTATTTGTCTCATCTCTCTTCTTTCTCCCAATCCTTCTTCTATTTCTCCCTTTTGCTTAATTGAATATATTTTCATGGTTGTTTTTTTAGGAGTTTTACTTGCTTTTTACCTGTATCACATATTTTTTTTTTATTTTTACAGAATTCCTAATAATTGCTGTGGGTTTTATAGAATAAAACTTTAATATGTCATGGTTTACCTTCTAGCAATAGTATATAATACTTCACATACAGTATAAGAACCTTAACATACTATGATTCCAATTTCTTCTTCAGCTTTGTGCTACTCTATGTGCTATTTTATTTAATGTATGAAATCCACGTGCCATCTTATTTTCCTTTAAAGACTTTTCTTATGCAGATATATAAAAAATAAGAAAAATGCTTTAAATTTTTACCCAAA